>NW_011494952.1:5006898-5013972 GCF_000754665.1 Bison bison bison | reverse complement strand
TTCACTTTTCTCTTTCATGCATTGGAGAAGGAAATGGCAACCCACTCCAGTATTCTTGCCTGGAGAATCCCAGGGACAGCGGAGCCTGGTGGGCTGCTGTCTATGGGGTCGCACAGAGTCGGACACGACTGAAGCAACTTAGCATAGCATAGCATAGCATATTTAGAAAAAATACTTTCTTCTCTTTGAAGTTAATTTCCTGCAGTATATATTACCTCAATTATTTAGAAGTTAATACCATATTTAATCATTTAGAAGATGCATTTTCTTTGCATTATAACATCTTTGAAATCAGGATACATTTTGGAGTCATTAACTCTGGAAATCCATGCGATAGTCATAACATACCTGAACGAGTACTTTCATGATATTTTGGTAAAATCTAGAAAACATTAAATTTATTTAAATGTTCACTCATTAAATTTCCCTCTTTCATTTTAAAAACTTTATTTATATTTATTTTTGGCTCTTCTGGGTCTTTGTTGCTACCCACAGGCTTTCTCTGGTTGTGGCTAGCAGGAGCTACTCTTCAGTTGCCATGCATGGGCTCCTCATTGCATGGCTTCTCTTGTTGTGGAGCACAGGCTCTCGGGGGCACTGGCTTCGGTGGTCGTGACATGTGGGTTTAGCTGCTCGCAGTATGTGGAATCTTCCCAGACCTGGGACTGAACCTGTGTCCCTTATATTGGCAGGCAGATTCTTAACCACTGGACCACCAGGAAAGTCTTCTCTTTTCTTTTTACTAATTTTTTTCTTAGAACTGCTCACTTAAGTCATCTTATTTTTAATTAATTGTTTGCTAAAGTTGGTGAGGCTTTCTCCTCCCTTTTTAAGGGAATGTGTATGTATGGAATACTAAGAAAATGCTTGTACATCTGAAAAGGTTTTCTGACGTTCTCCTTTATAAGTAGCTTGACTGAATGCAGAACTCTTAGGTCATAATATTCATTCTCAAAATTTTATAGATTTCACCTGTCATTTTATATGAAGATTTCGTTATCAATAAGGCCCCCCCCAACATGTAGAATATTTATTTTCCCTTGTTCCCCATAATTTTCTTTATACATGAAATGTATAAAGGAAATATTTAGAGCCTGTTCAATGTATATTTTATTAATTTCCCCCATACTTGGAACAGACCCTTTGATCTAAAGAATTAGTCCTTCCTTCAGACCAGGGACCTTTTCTTCTGCTTCTTTAACTGTAGCCTTCATCCACTTAATTTATTCTTACTTCTCATATGTGCTGTATCTCCCCTGATATGTCATTTATTCCTTTATTCCTTTTGCTCATTTTCTCATTATCTGTAATTCTTCTGGATCAGTGGGGAAAATGTTTATCTTCTAATACAATCTTCTAAAACTTGTAATTTTCTGTTATTTTCACCACTGTAATTTCAATGACTATAGTCATGTATTTAAAATATTTTAAATCGAAGAACAGTTGATTTACAATATTGTTTCCAGTGCACAGCAAGGTAATTCAATTGTATATATCCTTTTTTCCAGATTATTTTCCATTATAGATTATTGTAAAATATTGAATATAGTTCCCTGTGCTATACAGTTCAGTTCAGTCACTCAGTCATGTCCAACTCTTTGTGACCCCCACGGACTTCAGCATGCCAGCCTTACCTGTCCATCACCAACTCTAGGAGCTTGCTCAAATTCATGTGCATCGAGTTGGTGATGCCATCCAGCCATCTCCTCCTCTGTTGAATACAATATATCCTTGTTGCTTATCTATATTTCATAATTGTATTTAATAATCCTGTACTGCTAATACTTCCCTCCTCCCTCTCCCTTTCTCCTGTGGTAACTGTAAGTTTGTTTTCTATGTATGTAAGTCTGTCTCTGTTTTGTGTATAGGTTTATTTGTGTTAATTTTTAGATTCCACACGTAAAAGAGCTCATATAACATTTGTCTTTCTCTCTCTGGCTTACTTCATTTAGTATAATATCCTCTAGGCTCATCTGCTGCTGCTGCTGCTAAGTCGCTTCAGTCGTGTCCGGCTCTGTGCGACCCCATAGACGGAAGCCCACCAGGCTCCCCATAAATGACAATATTCTATTCTTTTTGATGGCTGAATAATATTCCGTTGTATATACATACACATGTGTGTGTATGTATATGTATGTGTATATATATACACACACATTTTAAACCAATCATCTGTTTTTGGGCACTTGGGCTATTTCTATGTCTTGGCTGTTATACATAGTGCTCCATCATATAATTTTTAAACTGGAAGTAAAATTCACTGATCTCATGTTGTTTTCATTTCTTAGACTATTTTTCTGAATTTCTTTGACCTAACTCAGAGAGATATACACATATTTTTTATTTCTTTCAGTAGATCTGTTTCTTTAGGGATATTTGAAGTGATTTATACATATGCATTGGAGAAGGCAATGGCACCCCACTCCAGTAGTTTTGCCTAGAAAATCCCATGGACGGAGGCGCCTGGTAGGCTGCAGTCCATGGGGTCGATAGAGTCAGACACAACTGAGCGACTTCACTTTCACTTTTCACTTTCATGCGTTGAAGAAGGAAATGGCAACCCACTCCAGTGTTCTTGCCTGGAGAATCCCAGGGACGATGGAGCCTGGTGGGCTGCTGTCTATGGGGTCGCACAGAGTCGACACGACTGAAGCGACGCAGCAGCACACACATGCATACATATGAATATGCCTTAATTTCTGTCTTTGTTTAGCCTTCTTTTCAACTACTTTTTTTTTTTTTTTTGATACCTGGAGATTTTTGTTTATTCTTATGGGAAGACGATTTCTACCTAAAATAAGTGTTAAGAATTGAAGTGAGTTTTATAAAAGATGATGTGGATCCATGCTTGAATATTTCTGCTCCAGCTGATGGATGAAGGGACGGTGTATATCTGCCATGATTTTATTGTAGCAGATCACACGTCCATTTCACTCCTGTAGAAAGTGAGGAGCTTGCAACAACAGAAGCAGCTATTTGGCAGAGAGTCTACATTACATGCCTCAGTGTTTCTTTTACATGTGTGTTCTTGTGGGCCAAGTTAGTTGGAGCCAGCTACTCCCCATTCTCTAACTGCAAACACGCCCTGACTGGCCTTCGGCAGTGGTGGGCCATGGAGCTCTTCCCCAGAGGTTCAGGTAGGATTTGATTCACTGGCTTCCCTCCTGCCATAATCTCCATTCCTGCCTCTGTGAAAACAGTTTCATTTGTCTAATCCCACAGTGTTTTAAAATAAAGTATTATTGTCGAAATGATATTATGACCTCCTAGTATACTAATTTAAGGATAATATTAATTCCAGTAAGGTGATTTGGAATGTTCATTTCAAAGAGGTCTCATTATTATGTGGTCACATTTTTCGTCCCCCTAGAGAAAACTATTATCTCTTTTAAGCCAAGTTATTGTCTGTTGTTAAGGCCAATGAATTTCCTATTGTTTCTTATTTGATGCCACTTAACCCAGAAAATAAACAATGGCAAAATTTTCTCTTTTTTTCCAAGTGCTTCCCAAATGCCTTATGAAGTTCCCATTCTTTCACTCAATAAATATTTATTAAGTGCTAATATTTCCTATGTCTAGGGCATGTGTGTTATCAGACAGATTTATTTTCAACTAGCTGATATGATTCTTTAGATATTTGATATGATTCTTTCAACCTGATTCTCCATGACTCAGTCACAATAGCTTAGAAAACAGGGGAAATTCTTTATGCATCTTTAGAAAATGCACATTTATAGAAGTTATTTTAAGCAAAGTAAAATGGCAAGGTCTGGGCATACTCTACTATTTAGCAAAAATAAACTCAATATCTTAAAAGAAAATTACTCTTTGAGATAGCAAAATATAATAGCTTTTCATGGACATATTTCAGGAAATGATATCTTTGGTTGGAAATGATTTGAAAATTAGCCTTTGTCACCATGAATTGTTTTCAATCAATTTAGAGGCGGCAGACAGAATGATGAAGTAGGCAAAAGGCAAGCACTGGAACCAGAAAGACCAGGTTCAAATTCTCTATTTGTCATTTTCTTTGGAGCCCTTGCATAAACCTCTTAAACGTTCTCTTATCCTATCTGTAAAATGGGAGCATTACTCTCTCCCTCCCAGAGCTCTGAAGCAGTAATTAAAGCTCTGCCTTGGAGGCTCCAGGAGGATTTTCTCACCAGTAGCAACATTAAAGGGACATCTTTCTTCCAGACCCTGCCTTTTCCCTCCCTGTTAAGTCAAGAGTCATTTATTTACTAATCACTGCATTCCTGGAACTTCCAGGAAGTGAGTTCCCCTCTGATACTTGAATTTCATTTTTAATGAATAAGACTGTCTCATTGCTTGGTTCCTTGCTGTGTGAGGCCATTGGTAAAGCTCTGACAGTGTTTTTCGTGAGCCAGTATCTATTTATATTAATGGATAATTCTTTCATAAGCACCTCATCCTGTAACAGTTGACCTTAAAATAACCATACATATGTACTTACCTATATGAAGGTTGTGACGCATGACATATGCTCAAATTAATTTAAGGCAATATTGTGAGTCATCAGTCACTTGAAAGTCCATTTATATAACATCTCTTCTAACCTCTTGTGCTAATAAATGTTCTTGGCATATTTAGTAAGACTCGTATCAAGGAAGAAAAAAGAGAGCTCTATACACTGAACTGATGAACTGACATACTCATGTTCTTCCTATTATTTCATGATTTTAGACTTTTAAGAAAGTCAGGTAGGAGAGAGTAGGGAATGGTTAGGTCTGTTCTTACTTTGGTGTGAAGTCCAGGCAGCCCAGGAGAGAGGCAGGGTGTGAATGCAGATGTTTTCAAGCTGTTTTGTCACTTATGAGGCCTTGAATAAGTTGTTTTACTTCTTTAAGCTACAGTGTTCTATCTGCAAAAGAAAGATAATAAGAAAGATAATGAAAAAAATATCTTTTCCCTTAGGGTTTTGATAATTAAATGAGAAAATACATAATTAATGTTGGCTATTATTTTTATTGTTAATCCAGTCCTTTGAATGTCACCTCAAAAATAGGCATTTTTTTTAAACTGATGAATCATATGTTTTTATTGAACAAAGGAGACTATAGGAGGCATTGTGAGAGAAGAAATTCAGTTCTTTGTATTGAAGTTCAGTCTCTCATGCCACTCATATATTGTGGTCCAAACATTTTCATTTTTAAGTACATAAAATGACATCATTGAAAAGAATGGGATTCTTTTCATTGCCTAGAAAATTGATGTAACTTGTGATTGTTACACTGGAATAGCGTCTTCAGTTTGGAGTAATTCAGTCTTGATCATCTCTTTTTGGAGTTTGTGAAAGATATGTATTTCTTGCATTGTGTTTCTTAGGTTTGTTATTAGTCAATATTTAATTCAATGAAATGTTACCCCATCAATGATCTTTGAAACAGGATACTTCCAAGCTGGAATTCAGAGTTCTTTAAAAATTCATCCTTTCACCTGTTAGTACAGCTGTTGAATTCCTTTGAGGAGTTCCTGGTGAGAAAATTTTCTTTGTTGGGCTGAATCCCCTTCTTTTTAGCTCCGCTTTAAAGTTTTAAAGAGAAGAATCTAGTTGCCATTCAATGTTGTTATAGAAATACACTGAGAAAGAAAAATGTCCTCTCAGGAGAAAGGTGTGGACGAAAATATTTCTCCAGACAATTTGGTGAAAATAGGATTATTTGTATTGATGTGCTAAATAAAAGGCCATTTTGAAAATGTTGCTTTCTTTATTTACCGCCAGCCATTCCTCTATTTTGTATTCATTTAAATATCCATCAATTCAACAAATACTTGCTAAGCAACCAGCACATACTAGGTCCAGTTTATCTCTTAGTTTTTGTTTTGCTTGTTAAGATGTTCAGAATATAGATCTGGCACTTGGTTAGGGAGTTAAAACAGACCTGTATATAGGCAATATTTAAAAACCAAAGGAGCAGTGCATAATCAGAATAAGAGTCCACATGTATTGAGTGTCTACTATGGGCCAAGAATTCTTCTGTGATTTACAACTACTAGCTCATCTAAATCTCACACTTTTTATATCAATGGTGTAGACTAAGGAATCAATGCATATGGATTTAGTAATTTACTAGCAATTTGGTACTGGAAATATTGGAAATAAAATTTGAACCAGTCTCTCCTCTGAGCATTCTTAACCACCAAATAATGCATATATAAATATATTCATAATTATTAGGGGCTTAGAAGACATCACACCATGAAGACTGTTACTGATGTCTAGGGGGGGGGGTGACCATACAGTCCAGCATTGTAGGCAGAGCCTGTCACTGTGGATCATGAGTCTGACATAAGCCCAGATGAAAACAAACCCAACCCAAAGGGGGAATGAGAATATATATGTATATACATATATATAGACACATATATCAGGTCAGATCAGATCAGTTGCTCAATCGTGTCTGACTCTTTGAGACCCCATGAATTGCAGCACGCCAGGCCTCCCTGTCCATCACCAACTCCTGGAGTTCACTGAGACTCATGTCCATCGAGTCAGTGATGCCATCCAGCCATCTCATCCTCTGTCGTCCCCTTCTCCTCTTGCCCCCAGTCCCTCCCAGCATCAGAGTCTTTTCCAGTGAGTCAACTCTTCGCATGAGGTGGCCAAAGTACTGGAGTTTCAGCTTTAGCATCATTCCTTCCAAAGAAATCCCAGGACCGATCTCCTTCAGAATGGACTGGTTGGATCTCCTTGAAGTCCAAGGGACTCTCAAGAGTCTTCTCCAGCACCACAGTTCAAAAGCATCAATTCTTCGGCGCTCAGCTTTCTTCACAGTCCAACTCTCACATCCATACATGACCACAGGAAAAACCATAGCCTTGACTAGACGAATCTTTGTTGGCAAAGTAATGTCTCTGCTTTTCAATATGCTATCTAGGTTGGTCATAAGTTTTCTTCCAAGGAGTAAGCGTCTTTTAATTTCATGGCTGCAATCACCATCTCCAGTGATTTTGGAGCCCCAAAAAATAAAGTCTGACTCTGTTTCCACTGTTTCCCCATCTATTTCCCATGAAGTGATGGGACCGGATGCCATGATCTTCGTTTTCTGAATG
>NW_011494952.1:5002275-5006798 GCF_000754665.1 Bison bison bison | reverse complement strand
AAATAAAGTCTGACACTGTTTCCACTGTTTCCCCATCTATTTCCCATGAAGTGATGGGACCGGATGCCATGATCTTCGTTTTCTGAATGTTGAGCTTTAAGCCAACTTTTTTACTCTCCTCTTTCACTTTCATCAAGAGGCTTTTTAGTTCCTCTTCACTTTCTGCCATAAGGGTGGTGTCATCTGCATATCTGAGGTTATTGATATTTCTCCCAGCAATCTTGATTCCAGCTTGTGTTTCTTCCAGTCCAGCGTTTCTCATGATGTACTCTGCATAGAAGTTAAATAAACAGGGTGACAATATACAGCCTTGACGTACTCCTTTTCCTATTTGGAACCAGTCTGTTGTTCCATGTCCAGTTCTAACTGTTGCTTCCTGACCTGCATACAAATTTCTCAAGAGGCAGATCAGGTGGTCTGGTATTCTCATCTCTTTCAGAATGTTCCACAGTTTATTGTGATCCACACAGTCAAAGGCTTTGGCATAGTCAATAAAGCAGAAATAGATGTTTTTCTGGAACTCTCTTGCTTTTTCGATGATCCAGCGGATGTTGGCAATTTGATCTCTGGTTCCTCTGCCTTTTCTAAAACCAGCTTGCACATTAGGAAGTTCACGGTTCACATATTGCTGAAGCCTGGCTTGGAGAATTTTGAGCATTACTTTACTAGTGTGTGAGATGAGTGCAATTGTGCAGTAGTTTGAGCATTCTTTGGCATTGTCTTTCTTTGGAATTGGAATAAAAACTGAGCTTTTCCAGTCCTGTGGCCACTGCTGAGTTTTCCAAATGTGCTGGCATATTGAGTGCAGCACTTTCACAGCATCATCTTTCAGGATTTGGAATAGCTCAACTGGGATTCCATCACCTCCACTAGCTTTGTTCTTAGTGATGCTTTCCCACTCCAGTGTTTCCTTTTGATTAACATCTTGCATTGGTGTGGTACATTTGTTATAACTGATGAGCAAAAGGTACATTATTATTAACTAAAGTACCTGGTTTACCTTAGGGGATTACTCTGTTTTGTACATTCTATGGATTTTGACAAACTAGCAATACCATCCACCGTTAGAGAGTCATACAGAAGAGTGTCACTGCCCTAAAAATCACCTGTGCTCCACCTGTACATCCCTTCCTTCCCCTTCCCCAACCCTTGGGAACCACAGGCCTTTTTACCATTTTACCTCTTCCAGAATGTCATATAGTTACAATCATGTAGTATGTAGGCTTTTCAGGCTGCCTGCTTTCTGTTGGTAATATGCATTTAAGATTCCTGTGTGTATTTTCATGGCTCAAGTACATATTTTTATTGCTGAATAATATTCCACTGTATGGATGGACCTAAGTATTTCTCTTCATTCACCTATCTAAGAACATCTTTGTTGCTTCCACATTTTGGCAGTTATGAATAAGGCTATTGTAAACATTCACATGCAGGTTTTTGTGTGGACAAAAGTTTTCATGTCAAATACCAAGGAGCATGTTTTCTGAATTACACATAAAGACTATGTTTAGCTTTGCAATAAACCACCAAACTGTCTTTCAAAGTGACTGTACCATTTTTCAGTCTTATCAACAATGTATGAGTGTTGCTATTACTTTACATCCACATTTGGTATTGCTGATGTTCTGCTGCTGCTGCTGCTGCTGAGTCACTTCAGTCGTGTCTGACTCTGTGTGACCCCATAGACGGCAGCCCACCAGGCTCCCCCGTCCCTGGGATTCTCCAGGCAAGAACACTGGAGTGGGTTGCCGTTTCCTTCTCCAGTGCATGGAAGTGAAAAGTGAAAGTGAAGTCGCTCAGTCGTGTCCGACCCTCAGCTACCCCATGGACTGCAGCTTACCAGGCTCCTCTGTCCATGGGATTTTCCAGGCAAGAGTACTGGAGTGGGGTGCCATTGCCTTCTCCGGTTGATGTTCCAGGTTTTGGTTATTCTAATAGACATGGAGTGTTATCTAGTTGTTTTAACATGCAATTGCCTAAAGCCACATGATGTTGGCATCTTTTCATATGCTTATTTTCCATCTGTATATCTTCTTTGATGAAGTATCTGTTAAGATATTTTGTCCACTTTTTAACTGTTTTCTTACTGTTGAGTTTTAAGAGTTATTCATATATTTTGGATATGGATCTTTTATCAGTATGTGTTTTGCAAAAACTTTCTGCCAGTCTGTGGCTCATCTAGTCATACTCTTAACAATGTCTTTCAGAGAGCAAAAGCTTTTAATTGTAATAAAGTTCAACTTATCAGTGATTTCTCTCATGGATCATGTCCTTGCTGTTTTATCTAAAAAGTCATCTCTGTACCCAAGGTAATCTAGGTTTTGTCCTGTGTTATTATCTCAGAACTTTGTAGTTTTTCTTTCTGCATTTAGGCCTATGATTTGAGTTCATTTTTTTTTGTGACAGATATAGTCTAAATTAATTTTTTTCTTGTAGATTTCCAGGCATTTCACACCATCTATTGAAAGACTTAGATGTATGGAAAGAGTAACATGAAAACTTACATTCCCATATATAAAGTAGATAGCCAATGGGAATTTGCTGTATGGCTCAGGGGAAAGAAAAAGACTGTCTTTTCAAGGTAGAAAGGTAATCTTTCTCCATTGTACTGCCCTTAGTCCTTTGTCAAAGATCAGATGACCATATATGTGTAGGTCTATTTCTCCGCTCTCTCTTCTGTTTTATTGATCTCTGTTAACTCACCAGTATCACACTGTGTTGATTATGTAGCTTTATTGTAAATCTTGAAGTCAGATAGTGTCATGTTCATTGTTCTTGCCCACTATTTCGTTTGCTATGCCGCACCTTTCCATATAAACTTTTGAATCCGTTTGTTGATAGTCATAAAATTATTTGCTGGAATTTTGATTTAGATTGTGTTGAATTAATAGGTCACATTGGAAGGACTGATATCATAACAATATTGTGACTTCCTACTCTTAAACATGAAGTATTCCTCCATTTGTATATATATGTTCTTTGATTTCTTCATTCAAATCTTGTGATTTGTATATCTTTACACAAACACACTACTTGTACTGTATAGATCCTAAAAGAAATATTAAGCTATATGGAGTAAAAATCAGCAAATACAATCTTTTATATTAAAAAATGGAGAAACAGAATTCCAGAAAGAAAATGAGACTTTCACAGACATAAACAGAGGGGGAACTAGTACTCAAGTTTTCTGACTTATAGTCCTTTTCAGGGGATTTACTTTTATCATAGCATTGTGTAGCTTCTTTAGTATTAGTTATCTAACACACTGTCTCAAAATTTGGTAGTTTAAAACAATGACTATTTATTATCTCATAGTTTCTGTGGGTCAGGAATCAGAATGGCTAAGCTAAGTGCTGCTGGCTTATGAGATTTCAGTAAGATGTGGTCTCACTGAAGTGTCAAATAGAGGCAGATCCACCTCTACGCTCATTCATGTGTTTGGTGATTAACCACAAGTCCTTGTCACATGGACCACTCCAAAGGACTGCTGGATTCCTCCAGGGAAACTGATGAGAAAGAGAGACACAGACACAGAGACACAAAAGCAGTGAGAGAGAGGTGGGGAGGGAGGGAGAGAAAGAGAATACTCAAGACAGAAGCTCAAAAGTGACATCTAATCGCTCTATCATATGCTGTTACAACTGGGTGACTGAATAAAACCCACACACTCAAGGGAGAGGATTCCACAAGGGTGTGGATACCAGGATACCAGGAGGCAGGAATTATTAGGAATTATTATTATTATTATCTTTAAGACTCTACTACTACCCTAGATTCTGGCTTCAGCCTTTCTGGGGCCAAGTAATCAAGAACTAAGAAGAATTGATGATGGAATTCCTCCTTGTTTGCATCCTTCCTTTACTCAGAGAGGAGAGAGGCTGCTGGTCATAGAAGGGGTGGGGAACTCATTCTTTTACATAGTAACACAGTTAGATCTTGCACAAAGTTACCATGAATCTCTGATCTTAGGGTTCAGTTCAGTTCAGTCGCTCAGTCGTGTCCGACTCTTCTCGACCCCATGAATCGCAGGATGCCAGGCCTCCCTGTCCATCACCAACTCCTGGAGTTCACTCAGACTCACGTCCTTCGAGTCACTGATGCCATCCAGCCACCTCATCCTCTGTCGTCCCCTTCTCCTCCTGCCCCCAATCCTTCCCAGCATCAGAGTCTTTTCCAATGAGTCAACTCTTCGCATAAGGTGGCCAAAGTACTGGAGTTTCAGCTTTAGCATCATTCCTTCCAAAGAAATCCCAGGGCTGATCTCCTTCAGAATGGACTGGTTGGATTTCCTTGCAGTCCAAGGGACTCTCAAGAGTCTTCTCCAACACCACAGTTCAAAAGCATCAATTCTTCGGCACTCAGCCTTCTTCACAGTCCAACTCTCGCATCCATACATGACCACAGGAAAAACCATAGCCTTGACTAGACGAACCTTTGTTGGCAAAGTAATGTCTCTGCTTTTCAATATGCTATCTAGGTTGGACATAACTTTTCTTCCAAGGAGTAAGCGTCTTTTAATTTCA
>NW_011494952.1:4981421-5002175 GCF_000754665.1 Bison bison bison | reverse complement strand
TTTAAGCCAACTTTTTCACTCTCCACTTTCACTTTCATCAAGAGGCTTTTTAGTTCCTCTTCACTGTCTCCCATAAGGGTGGTGTCATCTGCATATCTGAGGTTATTGATATTTCTCCCAGAAATCTTGATTCCAGCTGGTGTTTCTTCCAGTCCAGCGTTTCTCATGATGTACTCTGCATATAAATTAAATAATCAGGCTGACAATATACAGCCTTGATGAACTCCTTTTCCTATTTGGAACCAGTCTGTTGTTCCATGTCCAGTTCTAACTGTTGCTTCCTGACCTGCATACAGATTTCTCAAGAGGCAGGTTGGGTGGTCTGGTATTCCCGTCTCTTTCAGAATTTTCCACAGTTTATTGTGATCCACAACAGTCAAAGGCTTTGGCATACCAATACAATTAAGTCTGTTCTTCTCTCCACATATAGGCCTGGCTTTAGCTGTCTCACCTGATGATTTTTTTCTTTTATTTTAGGAAAAAAAAACCTGTCCCAGATGATAAGAGACTTTAAAATTTTAATGACCTTTCATGGTAAGTTGATTTTCTGAAACACTTTTTTCACATGGTTCTTAGCATATATCTGTATTCATATATAGAGAGAAATATGACTATTAAGCTGAAGAAAACTAAATTAGAAACACCATTAAAAGCAAAAAGATACACACACATATGTTTTTGTCTCTTTGAAAAATTCAGATGTTATTTTATTATTAAAAATAATTTGACCATGCCCATGGCATGTGGGATCTTAGTTCCTGGACCAGGGATGGAACCCACCCCTCCTGCATTGGAAGCATGGGGTATTAACCACTGGCTCACCAGGAAAGTCCAATAAGATGATAATTTTAAAACAGCCACATGAGCAAGGCAATACTGTTGTTCTATACATGACAGAGGGACATCTAAGAATTGGCTCAACATCATGCATCTACAGTTGAACCCCATCCTTGATTATTTGGCACCATAATTAGATTCAGGTAATATATATGTCTCTGAACCAAACAACAAAACAAGGAGAAAGCCTGAAGGATGGGAAGGAAACTTCATGTGACTTCATCTCATCATTAGACACCACATCTGAGGCCACTAACTCTGAAAAGATTCCCTTTTATAAAGACTGCTGGAGGGAGAGGGGAAAGTGTCATTTAACCCAGGGCTTAGAATAAGTACTGTGAATCTTTAAAACTTGGGTGTGGATATTAAACTCTGGAAAGAACTGAACTTAAAAACTTCAGGCTTTTTCTCAGATTCTCTTTTCCTGTAATTTGTGGAAAGAGTTATTATGTAGATGTTCTTTGCACAGAAAGATCACTGTGATATAGCTTGAGTTTTTTCAGAGATAAAGCAAATTTGAAAATTAAGACATTCAAGATGATATGGACCCAAAACCTCAACAATTCTCCATAATAATGTAAAAACAATGTTTCCATTTTAGCTAGCAATTCATTGTACTATATTATATTTCTCTTAGGTCAAATATATTTTCCACATTAAGATTTATATTTATTAATCTCTCAAAAACATTTATAATATTTGGGAAATGGGTATGAGTTCTTGTCTCATAGTTGGGGAAAGGTCAAAGAGAAAGACGGAGATGATCAAAGGTATGGTAGCATCTAAATGCTGTTAGAGGAATCCTGAAAGGAATTGGATTGACTGAATTGTAGAAGTACCATGTGCAGAATTTTCCAGAATGAGTAACCCCAACTTTTAAAATTATATGGATGCTGTCTGTTGTGCTAACGTCCAGAGATAAAGTGATCTAAATATTAAGGCCTAATTTCTGTGGGACTTATTGGGGATTGTCCTGAAATGAACAGGCTTCCCTGGTGTCAGTAACTCCTGGAAGAAAGGCTACCTTTCCATGAATACAAAGATTTAGATACACTTTCTCATTGTTAACTACTAGAAAACTCGACAAAATATATGAAATGATTTTATTTGACACTGTACAATGGTGCAGAACTGTGATTTCTGAAAGAAGACAAACAAATGAACTCTACAATTGCCCTAGCTTTATGCTTGGCAGAATTTTCAAACCAAGGCACAGGAAATGGGACTACAAACATTGACCAGTCATGTTGAGTTGGAGACCACAGAGACTGGAGTTCAGAAAGGCCAGTGTGTCTGGGTAGAATTTGCAAAGCAGATGATCTTGAAAAGGTACACATGCTGAGAAATAGCTTGAGAAATACGCATGTTTCTGTCCTTGAATCTTTGGTTGAATATCAACCTGCACAGGAAAGAATGACATTTACAAAGCTGGATAAAGAGCAGCTTCTGAGGAAAGAGTAGTTCCTGGGCTGGGGGTAGAGGTTGTATGCCAAACAAATCCCAGAATTTATACAGGACTTGGAATAATTTAAATCTCCAAGTCTAAATAAGAGACTAGAGTGAATATAAAGAAGATTCATTAAAGAATCCTGGAGGGAAAACTAGTCTAGACTCATAATCTAAGCTTGAAAATCTCAAAATGATCAAACTAACATGCAAATTATTTAACCACACACAGGAACAAAAAGCTAACATTCTTTAATGAAATGTAACAAAATCCAGCTTTGCAAAAATTAAAATCACACTGTCCGGGATCCAATTAAAACAACAAATTGCTGAGCATGACAAGAAGCAAAAAAAAAAAAATTAAAGCATAGCCAGGATAGAGATTGGTCAAGGGACTTCCCCTGGTGGTCCAGCAGTAAAGACTCTGTTTCCAATGCAGGGGGCGTGGGTTTGATCCCTGATTGGGGAACTAAGATCTCATGTGCTTTGTGGTGTGGCCAAAAAAATAAAAACAGCACACAAAAAAAAATCCTAACAAAAACGTAATTGCAAAAAGTATGAATTCCTATAGCATCAAGGATGGTAATTCATTAAAAGAGAGAGAGCATTTAAAAAAATCAGTCAAGAAACCTCTGGTTAATAGAAAACATGCTCAATCTGAAAGAAGGCAGAAAAGGAGGGAAAGATACAACAGAAAGGATGCATGCAAAACAAATACAAGAGAGTAGATTTAAACCGAACATATGATAGTTACATCCAATTTAAACATTCTAAGCAATGTTTAAGCAACTCCAATAAGAAGGCAGAGATTATCAAACTGGATAGAAGTTAGACCCAAATAGATGCTGTATATAAGAAACTGTGAAAGAGACAGGTTAAACATAAAAGAACAACAACAACAAAAAAACGATACAGCATGCAACCACTACATGTAAGAATTCTGAAGGGACTATATTGATATCAAAAATGACTTCAGAAAAAAGGATTATATAAGGGATATAGATGATTTTTTAGTAATAATAAGTCAATTTATCAGGAAAACTTCGTCCTCAATGTGTATGGGCCCAACAGTAGAAATACAATAAAATGCACAGAGCAAAAACTGGCCAAACTCTAAGGACACATTTACAAATCAACACTAATAGGAGACTTCAAAATTCCCTTTCTTTTGTAATTTGAACAAGTAGACAGAAAGATCAATAGGTATTTAGAACACAATGCTAGGAGTCAACTTCAGCTAATTGAAATATACAGAACACTTCACCCAACTATGGGAGAATGTACATTCCATGAAGGTGCTCATTGAACGTTCAACAAGGTCGACTGTCTTTTGGATTATAAATGAAACCTCAACTAACTTAAAACTTTGAGTTTCAGATCATGGATTTCCCTAGAGGTCCAGTGGTTAGGAGTTCGCCCTCCAAAGCAGGGGGTACAGATTCAATCCCTGCTCAAGAAGCTAAGATCTCACATGCCTTGCTGCCAAAAAACCAAAACATAAAACAGAAGCAATATTGCAAATTCAGTGGTCTATATTAAAAAACATTTTTAAAAAAAGAGTTTGAAATCAAGCTAGAAATTATATATGAAATTAAACTAGAAATCAATAACAAAAAAAATACCTGGAAAATCCTCAAATACTTGGATATTAAGTCACACATTTCTAATTAACTTATAAAGGAAGAAATCACAAGAGAAATAGAGACTATTTTTAACTGACTGAAAACAGAGTCTAACACAAACGCAGCAAAAGCACTGCTTGGAGGGAAATACGTGGCTTTAAAACTTATATTGTAAAAGGGAAAAAGGCCAAAATTAATTATCTAAGCCTCCACTGGAAGAAGGTAGAGAAAGGAGAATGCAAACCCAAAATAAGTAAAAGGAAGGAAATAGTAAAGAAAAGAGAATAAATCAGCTAAGATCTCAATGGGAGACTTTCGTGAGTACTGAGAGCAGTCATAAGTTATATTGTCTTTGTGTTCTTTATGCTTACTGTTCTTGTCTATTCTCTCCTGTCTTCAATACATGTTAAGAGCTACATCTTAGTCCCCATGGTCACGGGGACTTCAAGGAAAAGTCAGTTACCAGGGCTGAGTGTTGAACCACCGCAGTCTGACAGAAAATGAATTCAAGACGGCAGGAGGAGGTCCGTGGAGAGTAGAACTGGAGAGTGTAGCCAGATGCTTGAGGTCTGTGGCAAGCCACAATTAGGAGAGATAGAAGACTCATATGAAAAAGTTCTGGAGATTCCTAGAAATATGTGGATGAGGAAACCTGAGAAATTAGTGGACTTTCTGCAGTAGGCTAGGATCAGGACTTTGAGATTTAGGAATTAAAGAAACATGTTCTCTTCTAGGCTAGCAAAGCATGGGATTATTTGAGTCAATAATTTTGGTAAAACTATATTCTCTGTGGTTAAGAATGGGCTTTGAAAGGAGAAATTTTCACTGTGAGAAAATGGCATGGGGCTTAATTTAGGAAGAAAATCAGTTGACAGGACATAAGAGTTGTGGAGGGGGGGAAGCTGTAATGTAATGTAATGTAATGATGTAGGTGACCTAGACTGTCTCAAACCATACGCTGTCATACAGGAACCAGTGTTTTAGATCATGGCCACTTTTAGATAATGGGAAGTCCCACTAAAGCCTCAGTCTTCTTCCCACTAGAAGACCTTTTTGATACAGTAAGTTGGCATACATACGGATATTTAAGTTGCAGACTTTCAAGAGATGACAATGTGCATTCCATCAATGCCAGGCATGAGTGAAATTGCAGCTTGCCCTCCATCTCTTACTCCTGACAGTCTTTCAGCTCTACAACCTTCCACTTCCTCTCCTTCCTCCAATCAGTAGCTCTTCTTACTGATTCCCTGGATGCCAGCCCTTGTATGCCAGCTGTTGCACTGTACTATTGTATTTTTCAAGGTACTGCACTATAAGATTAAAAATGTTTAGATTTTGCGTTTGTTTTTTAATGTATTATTTGTGTGAAAAGTCTTATAAAGCTATTACAGTACAGTACTGTATAGCTGATTGTTTTAGTAGGGTACCCAGGCTAACTTTGTTGGACTTACGAACAAATCAGACTTAAGAATGGGCTCTGGGAATGGAACTCATTTGTATGTAGGAGACTTGCTGTATATGACAACCTTTCCCATACGTGATTATTTTTTCTGATTAGTAGCATGTGATAAATTGAATGATTGAAAGTCATATATTCAACAAATATTTATTGAATCCTTTCTATGGACCATGTGGTATTTTAACTTGTGAAAACTCAGGAATGAACAAGAGAGACATCCTCTTTGCTTTCATGGAACACACCTTCTGTGGGAGGAAAAATGGGAAACAAATAGCCAAAGAAGCAGATATAGAAGATAACTTCGTGCTTTCTAGAAGAAAAGTGTGGTGAGACTGAGTGGCTGGCAGGAAAGTGGGTGTAATCTTAGTTAAGGTGGGCAGCAGAGGCCTCTTTGCACAAGGTCTGAGTTGAAGCTGAGTGATGAGAAGACAGCCAACTATGCAAAGAAACTTCTATGCAGAGAAAAGTACACATTTCCAAGCCGGGATATGCTGACCGTTTGCAACTCGGTTTGTCTAGGAGATGTTGGCGCGAATAGCAAAGATAATCTAGAGGTGACTCAGCAGCCCTAATTTGGTCCTCTTTCCACCATTCTTTAACTTTGGTGATCAGTATTTTCACCTATTAAAGCTGTGTACTCAGTCCCTCTTCTGTTCCCCCAAGTTTGCAGAATGGCTGGAAACATTGGATTAAGATCCCTTACATGAAAGCAAGTGATCCCTTACAGGATGCTGAAAACAACAGCATCCTCTCGCCAGAGGGAGGTTGAGAGAGCTGCCTGATCCCCCCTTAGAGATCCATGGAGGAGATCCATCTAAGGAGACTTAGATGTCCACGGAACCCCACCAGAGCTTTCTCCACTTGGGTTCATTTTTTGCATGTACTTGAAAAGTAGTTAAAAGGAACCGCTTGCTCTGTGCCCCTAGGATTAGGGTTAGCTTTGGAAGAAAGGTTGTTAAGGTCCCTGCAAAGAAAAATGCTAGTGCAGAGTGGAATGTGGCCCAGTGCTTTATTCTTCTTTGGAACACCAAAGAGTAAGAGACCTACTCACTTGGCAATGCGGTTTAGCCCCCATCCTACTGTACCTGGGCCATGTCCAAGCTCAGAACCACATTCTGCCTCAACTAGGGCTAACACGTTAGGGATATGTTTAAATTGTTTGCTTCAGGCCAAAGCCAGTAAATGCATTAGGAAGCTTTAAAAAAGCTTTTCTCTTGTTTATGAGAAAGATAAATAGTTGCATTTGAGTTTATGACCCCACTTTTTGGTGCAAGTTTTAAAGACAATTTCTAGCCCCACAGTGATGGTGGGGGAGCATACACACGTGCACACACATACACAGACACAGGTGTGGGTGAATATACACGCACCTACGTGCACACACACATTGGCTTTGTGAGAATGCAAGCCTATTACGCATCCAGGATGATTTCAGTTAAATGTAATTGAACAGGAAGGAAGCAATTTCCAGAAGACACAGGTACACCAAAAGGAATCCACTGTGTTGGGAGAATTGAGGAATGGTTAGTGATGTTACACAGATGGTCTGCAACTCATGAATAACCCATGAGAAGACTAACAATAGGATGGCCCTCCATAATGCTGAGTATTTATGAGGCAATAGAACATGTACACAGATCACTTATTGGAGACATCTCAAGTAGTCTGAATGGTTATCTCATTAAGGGAAGCACTTGGTATCTAGAGACATATAAATGGGAGTGTAGCTCCCATTGAATAGTTGTAATTTATGTTTGGAACTTAGTGAAGCATCCTTAATCTAAACCTTTAGAAGGGCGGTAGTAATTCTATCTCCCCACCATCTATGAGGTGACCTCAGGGCAGTGTACCCATTTGGACTGGCAGGCAGCCCTGAGGAATGATGCAGGCTGAGCTACAAAACCAGGTCCTTTCTTCAAAGGTCTTCGTGCCTATCTAGGGGCTGCTGCTGCTGCTGCTAAGTCACTTCAGTCGTGTCCGACTCTGCAACCCCATAGACGGCAGCCCACCAGGCTCCCCTGTCCCCGGGATTCTCCAGGCAAGAACACTGGAGTGGGGTGCCATTGCCTTCTCCTATCTAGGGGCAGAGATGGCAAATCTGTAGACCAGCTTTTGGTGAACATTTCTGTTGCTCTTGATCCTCGTCTACCCCTCATTTACAAAGACTGAATTAGTAGCCAACTTGAATTTCCAACTTCTCTTGTGAAACAGGAAGATCCAACAACACTAGGCTTGTTTTCTTGCAGGACTGCCTCAGCTGGACTTGGGAGCAGCTCCCTACTTAGAACGAATGAATGGATTTTTCCCTTAGGTCCTCACCTGGCCCATTTACATACTTTTCATTTGATTTTGTGGCTCCTGATTGGGAGACATTATATCTGCCTGTCCCCTTACTATCACTCTTCAGGAGCAAGGTCTGGTATATAACAGCATGTCTTTGTCTCACAAGTAGATTGTATTCTTAAGTCCGGTGGTGAGTAAGATTTCTGGAACTAAACCCATTTATTCACAACAAAAATATTACTTCAGTTTTACAACTATTAAGTGAACTCCTGCAAGTGAACTATAATGTGAATCACCATGCAAGGCACATGGGAAGGGGGTAGGGTGCATGGAACAAAAGACATTGTTCTCGCTCCCAAGGGTCCAGGTGAGGTCATTAATATTTATTTAACATGCAGCACATTTGAAATGGAAACACAGTGGGAAATAGAACTTGCAATCGTTTGCTAAATTACAGAAAAAGGAAAATTGCATGTGACATGTTTTATCCCAAAACCTGTTTCCTGTGGATAAACAAAGATAATCATAAATAGATGGTGACTATTGTTAGCATTCAGAAGGAGACCTTTGAACAACTGTAAAGAATTTAGAGGTTAAGGGTACTTGTTCCCATTCTTAAAACATTTTTGGAAGATTTTGAACCTTTATATTATTTTTCTACATTTCTTTTTCAGGAAATGCAAATGGTAGGGTGGAGGGGGAAGAGAGAGGTGACTAAGGAGATAGGAGGGGGAAACTATGAAAAAGAAAGATGAGAAAGGGTTAAAAAGATATAAGTGCTCATGTAAAAAAGTAGGTTCTTAAGTTGGAACGTATTTAACATGGCGGAGGGAGAGAGAGGGAGGGAAGGAAGGAAGGAAGGTGGGAGAAGAGGGAAAAGGAGGGACAAAGGGAGAAACACCGGTGTATGTGTTCTTGATCTGAGTACTGATAAAGAATGATATATGTGGGATGTGAAAAATGGTACAGTTGAACTTATTTACAAAATAAGTAGAATCACAGATGTAGAAAACAAACTTATGGTTATCAGGGGATAAGTGGGGAGGGATAAATTAGGAGATTGGCATTGACATGCATGCACTACTGTCTATGAAATAGACCACTAATAAGAACCTGCTGCATATCACAGGGGACTCTATTCAATACTCTGTAAATTACCTACATGGGAAAATATTCTAAAAAAGAGTGGATATATGTCTGCATATAACTGATTCCCTGTTCTGTACAGCTGAAACTAACACAACACTGAAGATCACCTATGCTTCAGTGAAGATCAGTTTAAAAGCAGAATGACACAGACACCACTGTTATCAAAATCAGCAATGTCTCTCACATTGGAAAATCTAAAGATCAGTTCTCAGCCTTCATCCTGCTTTATTTATCAGAGCCATTTGCCACAGTGGACCACTCCATCCCTCTAGGAATTCTTTGGCTTCCAGGACACAATATGCTCTTGGTTTTCCCACCTTACTGGCTGCTTTTTCATTTTCTTTTGCAGATTCCTCCTGATTCCCCTCCCCGTTTTCCTGGTAGAGTGCACCAAGGCTCATTGCTTGAGTATCTTGGCTTTCTTCATCTACCCGTTTTCCTGTAGGGATCTCATTTGCTTCCTGGCTTTAAGTATCATCTCAGTGGTACTGATCCTCAAATTCATGCCTTGGCTGCCAGCTCCAGACTTGTGGATCCCTGGTACACTCTACTGTCTCCACTGAGTGTCTAGTAGGCATCTTAATATTAGCACAAAAATGAATTGAAATCAATGAATCTTTCAAATTTCTTTCTCTCTCAGCTTTCTTTGTCTCAAATAATAGAAACACCGTTCACTGTGGTTTAGGCAAAAGCCTTCAGAATCGTTCTTCACTTGCCTGTTTATCTCAACCTACTTTTAATCTGTCTGCAGATTGTATATGACCTTAAAAATCCAAATTCAAGCAACTTCTCATCACTTGCATCATTACCATGTTGTTGTTTATAAGCCACCATCCTCCCTGGGTTATGGCAGTAACTTTTGTGTTCCCATTCTTATACCACCAACAGTGTATCTTCAACACCGGAGCAATTATTTTTTATATCTGAGTAAGATCATGTCCAGTCTCTGTATAGAATCCACCAATGTCTCTCCATTCACTCAGAGCAAAATTTCATATCCTTACAACAGTCTCTAAGCCTACACGATTTAGAAGCCCATCTTTCTGGACTCATCTTCAACAGCTCTTCGTTCTTACTGCATTGCAGCCCTACTGATCTTTTTACCATTCTTTGAACATTTCAGGCAAGTCCACGGACCCAGTACCTTTGCATTTGCTGTTTTTCTGCTTAGAATGTTAGTGTCATAGATATATGCTCCAGCCCTTTCCTCAAGTTAACTACTTGAGATGGGGCCTTTCTAAACCGCCTTATTCAAAACTGGACCTCTGTGTACCTGCCAGGCATCTTCAATCTCTCTTCCTTTTTCATTTTCTCCATAACACTTATCACCTCTTTAGAGACTGTATCTTCTATTTGTTTGTGTTTTGTACATTTCCACTAAAAAATGGGCTTCGTTATCTATTTTATGTATTGATATGCTCCCAGAACCCAGAATGATACTTTACAAAGTAGGAGCTCAATAAGTAGGTGTGAGATGAATGAATGAGTGAAAGGAAGTGTTATGACTAACTTATCGATCCATGAACCACCTAGTTTAAACTGCAGGTAGCATCATTACCCCAAGATAATCAGTTCCTAGACCAGTGGTCCCCAATCCTTTTGGAACCAGGTACCAATTTCTTGGAAGACATTTTTTTCTGTAGACTTGGAGTGGGGATGGTTTGGGGATGATTCAAGCACATTACATGTGATACATATTTTATTTCTATTATTATTGTATCAGCTCACTTCAGATCATTAGGCCTTAGATCCCAGAGGTTGGGGACCCCTGTCCTAGACCATCAGTTAGGAGACGATGTGGGAAGTACAACACAGCTTGTGATGTCTCCTCAGGATAGTGCGCATCCTGCCTTTTTCCTTCTTTATTACAGGTCATCCTCATGCCCTCCCCACCCCTTCATGGGGCCACATGTGTAACTTGGGAGCATGGTACTGGCACAGTTGCAGAGGCTGGTATGGGAGTCTAACCACCTGTCCATGTAGCTTCCTTGTGCTCTCTGAACATGCTTGTGGCTGATATCATAAGTACTACTTCCATCTTACCAAGATTGATGCTGAGCCCTCTAAAGCTTATGATTTGGGTGTGTCTTTATGACTCCTGATGGGCAACTCTGGCCCATGGCACTTCATGTTCTGTGGTCTTATGCTCCATCTCAATTAGGAATCAGTAGCATATGAGGTACCTATGTATAGTGAAGTGAAGTGAAGTGAAGTCGCTCAGTCGTGCCCGACTCTTTGTGACCCCATGGATAGTAGCCTGACCAAGCTCCTCCGTCCATGGGATTTTCAAGGCAAGAGTACTGGAGTGGGTTGCCATTTCCTTCTCCAGGGAATCTTCCCAACCCAGGGATCAAACCCAGGTCTCTCATATTGTAGACAGATGCTTTACCATCTGAGCCACCAGGAAAGTCACATAGAAACCTTTGCAGTAGATAGAATAAGCCTTGCTGCAAATACTATAGACCTAAGAGTCTATATTACTATTCTCCTATTGGAGCCCACAGTAAACTCTACACATAGCCTGCCGGGGTCCAGCCCTGGCTGATCCAGGGTATTCGAAGCGGGGACGGCATAGGTGAGGATCAGGATACAACAGCTTCAATTAGATATTAATTAGAGATGTAAAGAGTCATAGAATGAGGATAGCTCAGTAGGAAAATTCAGTGGAGAAAAGAGGCTGAGTAGCTTGGTTTACGCGGGAGACCAATAAAACTTCAAGACAAGAAGCTTGCACCACTTACATAGGCCGCAGGCGTCCTTCCGTTCTCCCAAAGGAGAGGAGACACTAAGGCCTCCCCGGTCGGATCTTAGAAGCCCAGGCATAATTAGTAAGCATGGCGGATTCTGCGCTCCAGATGGAGACTCAGCCAGAGTGAGAGAGAGAGCGACATGGGAGACCAGTATTTTGAGAAACTGATCCCAATTCTTTATTTTCCCTGGTCTACTTTTATAAACTGAGATGTTATGCAAAAGTCACGCGGAGTCAGCAGTCCTGACTTTTATCAAAGTCAGGTGCTTCATATAAATGTATACAGAAGTCTTAGGGGTGTTACATCATCTTCTGGCCAGGGGGTCTGCTGACAATTTATGACCCTCTCCTTGTGACAGCGGTCAGTCAACCAGGACACTTATTTCTCCAGGGGTGATTATTCTTAAAACAGATGCCACCCTACATTCCTATAGGGTGAGGGTATAGTGGGTTTTAGTTAAGGAAAAAATTTACTTAGCCTAAGGTCTAACGTGATTAATATCAAAGGTTAATACTTATTTCTTCTATATATTCATTAATGTGTGTAAGGGCAGGGGTTGTGGAGACTTAGCAACAAACATAGGCTCAACAAATGAAAAACCCTTCACCAATACAATTTCTAATCAGCCCACTATACTTATATTAATGGTTTTCTAACTTTTCTAAGGAACCTGTTTTTAGAAGGTTTAAAGCATCTCGTGCCTCTCACGGTTGGGAGGCTGTGAGCAATCACATGTGGCCGGACAAGCCTGTCAGGCAGGCTAGAGAAACTTCAGAGGAGTTTGTAGGTTAAAACACTCTTGTCACGCCCAGGAGTTTTTATTAACTGGAGCTCTAGGCTAACTCCTTCTCCGAAAGAGGTGGTGGGGGACAGCCCCCCGTAAAGTCAGAGGTATAGGTGAGAGCACAAAGTAGTAAAGTAGGCAGGCTCTGGTTATGGGGTAGATGCTCGAGGATTTCCAGGGGGACTCCTGAGGCTTGATCCCGCCTTTGCGTATGTCGAGCCTCCTTCCTCATGACCTTTGCCATGGGCAGAGTGCCTCACTTTGGCCCCCAACATCAGCCTACTCTCAACACAGACACCTCTAATACCATAGTGTCTGGTAGGTCTGATGCCCCAAGTGGAATGCCTGCTTGTCTTGTACTTTGGGTACATTGCAGGTCTTTTTCATGCCATGGGACCCATTCAAAGCTGGAAATCTCCCAATTTTCTCAGCAAATGGATGGAAGCAGTGTTCGTAAGTGTGGGCTGTGCTGCATCCACAACTTTCAAAAGCCTACCAAGTATTGTGCTTCCTCCATTTTGGTGGGGATTATAAGATGCTGTGGGTTGTCATTTACTTTGGAGAAGATGTCCCAGTATACTCTCTTGGGTAGAGATGAGAAGAAGAAGGCAGGTTTCTTAGTCTTCCCCTTGGCTTTTGCCAAGTTTGGATACTTCTCTTTTTCCTGTACAGTTATTTGAGTATATTGACAGAGGTCCATTATGGAAGAACTGGAGGAATCATTTCCAAACAACTTTGTCATGAGGCCATGGGGTTCTTTTTCATGCGGACATGACCTTTCCATCAGTCAATGCATCAGGTCTGAGAATGGATACTGGGCAAGAGATTGTGAATTTTTATCGAGGTATCCACCTTCAGCCCTTAATTTCTTTTCATTATACAACTTGAGTAATACCCTTGAAGGCTGGCTGCTTGCTCAGTTATTTGATGTTTGGAGTATAGTGTTCTATTAAACACCTCCATTGTTCTTTGCAGGTCAGCTTCCTTGATTATCATTTTGACCTTACTATTCATTACGATAATTGTGTTCATCTTTCTTTTTTGTTAAGTGCACCCACCTGACTTATTTTAGTTTGGGATCTTCTCATGCCCATTGTTACCATGAGCCCAGTTTTTTAGTAGAATCTCTTACTGCTGTGGACTACCAAGGGCAGCTGTCACTGAGCCTCTTAACTATGCTGGTACCCTTCTCATTGCCAAATTCTTTAATATTTTGGTAAATGAATTGTCCCCGGGCCCTTCCATGGAACATAGTAGATGGGTAGGTTTTCTGGCCTTAGGTAGTACATCCAGTCTAGTAGATTCACTTCTCTAAATCTTTTGATTATTCCCTCCACCATCTGTCACATTTCTGCTTCATTAGGCTCTTGCTTTGTCCAAGCTTCCCAGAACCATCTTTGCAGCATATTAGCACTGTCTCCTGGGATCCGTAATGGGGTGACAATCTTAGATCACAGGAGAGTGCTCATGAATTGATAAATTCATCCATTTCCAAGTTCACATTTTATCCTTCCTGACGTGACATACTCATGATGCATTCCCATATAAACTCTTTTGGCTCCTGCTGGTACATATTGGCTAAGTTCTGTAGCTTCTTTGATACAGAGCCTCTAGCCTATTTTAGCAGGCCCAGAGCTTATTTCTCCAGATAGGTTGTTATAACTTTCTCCATGATCTGATGGCCAGGAGGAAAGGTGTGATCGATTATGAGGGGATGTTTGTTATTTTGCAAAGCAAAAGCTTTTGCAGCATCTTCAAGCATAAGTGGGTTAGGGAGTGCAAGCCTTTAAGATGGAGGAGTGGGCCAGTTCTGAATAGCTAGAGGATTCAAAGGGATCTGAATGTATCTAAAGATTCAAGATTTTCTAGTATGACAATTAATGCATTCCCATGCCAAGCCTCTGTATTCCACTCCCTCCCAATCAGGGCCCTGCCATTACCATACAAGACATGCTGGTATGGAGAATTCATCCTTATCTGGAGCATCTGTTTCTGCCAGCATCATTTTCTCATCTCTAGAGAGATCCTTCTGGATGCAGGAATTGAGAGTTTTTTTTTTTTTTTAAGTATTACCAAAGAGGCTTTAAGTTTCTCATACCACATGATTTTGGCCATATTTCATCTTTCAATTTTAATTTCCATCTCAGCCCTCCATTAGGGAAATTTTAACTATTACACATAACTGCACACTAGTATTTTGGAAGTAAGTGATCTATCTCCTAAATCCCCTTTTATAGTATTCTACCTAGGATCACTTTTGGCAGGAGCTGTCCCCGATTGGCTCCTCAAGTGACAAACTCTAAGACTGAGATTTGCATGTAACAGGTTAACTGAGAAATGCCTTTAGTAAAAATACCTGTGATGAGTGAGCCGCAGGATTGGACAGAGGGAGAAGTTTGCAAGAGAGGCTTCAGTTGATCCTCTAGTGAGATCTGGAACTGGAGCTGTGATGCACTTCTCAGTTGTCCCAACTGAATCAAGAACTTTTGGACTCTAGCATCACCAGTCACTGGATGCTGATGCCTCCAGAAAGAGGGGTATGCCTTTTTAGTCGAAAGCAGTTCTTGGGGGAGGAAACTAGTTGTGAACTACCAACAGTTTACACCCCTTGCAGCTGGAGAAATGGGTACCTCATCTAGAAGTATTTAGACAGTGGAATGCCTGATAGAGACTTGTTGAGGAACTTACCAGTGGAGTCCAGGGGTTCAGACTCTTAATTTCCACTGCATTGGGTTCAGGTTTGATTCTTAGGGAACTAAGGTCCTTCACACCATATGGCCAAAACTAACAAACTTGGTGAATAAATGATTGGATTATTCTTTGGCGGTTATAAGCCTCTTGAAAGTAGATTTCTTTTCTGATTCCTTTTGGATTGCTATATAGCGATTAGCATAGCTCCTTCCATTTCATAGTGGATTTATTGATGCGTATTGAATGAATAAATAAAAGATTTATGTATTATACATTTTATGGTTCTTATCCATCAGTGGCTATTCTAGTTCCCAGTGAATAATTGGAGGTTTTAACTATAATCCTTCTGCATTGCAATTTTCTAAAATTTGCCACTCCCACAAAGAAGGATGTTGTGGGTTTACTATTTGTGTGGAACAATGACGGGAAAGGTCACTTTGAAATGTGGCAGTGTGAGTGGGCCCTAGTTGAGCCCAAGTTAATTGCTGCTCTGCTCCTTAACCATGATGTAGGGCCCATTAGTGCCTGGTTGATGGCAATTCATTGGCACGCACTGCCTTAGATAGAGACTAAGTCTTGTGTGCTGTGGAAATGTCTATTAGCTTTACTCTGAATGCTTAAGAGTACAACAGACATGTTTAAAAATTCTTTCTGGGAAACAGATTGTTGGTAACTGCTTTATTTCCTCTCTAAACACATAGTTGTGTCACCACATGCATTAATTCTTCATTAAACGATGTCAACATTCCACTTGGTAGAAATAATTGTACCCTTTGCTTAGGTGCAATTATCCTGATGAAAGTAATTAGTCAACCAGCTACTTAAGAAGGAGCCATGCATTTGGAAGAGATTCAGCTTTTATGTACCATGTGGTAGGGATTTAGCTTGGCACTGGATTCTACTTGGCAACATGCAAAACTTCACAGAGGGTTTCTTGGTTATTTTATGGCCCTGGTAAAGGTGATGTCCCAAGAAC
The DNA here is from genome assembly GCF_000754665.1 of Bison bison bison. Lineage (NCBI taxonomy): Eukaryota > Metazoa > Chordata > Mammalia > Artiodactyla > Bovidae > Bison > Bison bison. The sequence continues at coordinate 4,986,178 of NW_011494952.1, read as the reverse complement.
ATTCAGTACAAAGAAAACATACTAAAGGTATTAAGACCAAATGCATACCTTTTATTACAATATGAATTATTTGTAAAAATCTTTTTAAAAAACATCCACATAAGAAATTAGGAATCTAATATTTCTGTATTCTCTTCTGCCTACTTGCCAACTTACTGGACTTTCAGCTAATGTTGTACATCTGGATAAATCTCTCCCCTGCCATCAACTGTGCATTTGGAGTTTGGATTTTTCTAAAACAAATAGAAGAAAGTGACTCTTTTTAATGGCTTGAGATCTGAAGCAGTTTGTCAGAGTGGATAGTTCCTATAAACTTCACACTTCTTAAGTTGTCCTCAGTCTCTTTTGGGTAAAAAGGTAAAGAAATTAGCAGTAGAGACTTGAGATTTCAAAAATTTTCTGGAGTGATGATGATGTTCTGTATTTTGATAGGGATTGGATAACACAGATGTTTGCAATAGTCAACATTCAGTGAATGATCTCTTTTACAATGGAGGGAAAGATTCAAAACAAATATTGAACTCTAACAGTATGAATAGTAAAGTATTTATGGGGAAAGCTACCTATGTCTGCAGTTTAATCTGAAATGCCTAACAATAATATTAGTTGTTAGTTGAATGTAACAATGGGTAGATAGACAGTTATGTGGTAAATATAGTAAATGAAGTACTAGAATGAAATGTTAGTGGTGAAATCTGGATCCCAGATATAGAGATGTTTCATGTACAGTTATTTAAAATTTTTCATATGTTGGAAATTTTCATAATAAAATATTGAAAATAATAACCACTGGCACTCTTCTTGCAGTGCCCTTGAGGCAAACTTTGATCAGTTTGATAGGTTGATTTATACAATGTTTATGGAGTACCTACCTTGCAAAGCTGGTTGTGGGGATGAGATTTCACTGAGATTTCATGCTTAGCAGTCTTCCTCTACTCTTAACGAGAGCTAGTGGAGCCACTTCAATCCCTTCCTGTAATTCCAATTCCAACAGAATGAATAGGCAACTATATCTGAGCAGTCCGTGATTCATGGATTTATTTAATCTTATCTATCCATCCATCCATCCATCCACCTACCTGTCCATTCATCCACTATCCATTCATTCACCTCTCTCTCCATTCATTCACCTGTCCATTCATCTGTTCATCCACCCTCCTATCCATCCATCTGCCCACCTATCCATCCACCTACCCATCCACCCATCCATCCATCCATCCACCCTCCTATCCGTCCATCCATCCACCCACCTATACATCTATCCATCCACCTATCCATTTATCCATGTCTACTAAATTTCTGTGTTTGGTGCAAAGTATTTTAAAGGTGATCAAGCTGGAGTTTTATAGTCAAGAAGCTTATGGTGTCATGGGGATCTCAGCCTGAAGTTACTATTCTTGTGAGTTCCAGTCTGACCTTGTTTATTCATTCTGTCAGACAAAAATCACTTCAAAACCAGAACTGTGATGTAAGATATATGGAAATATACTTGTCTGCATCTGGAAAACTTCAAAAGTAGCATTTTTTATTTTTGTGGTGATTTTCAAAGCCACAAAAAATTCCAGTCACAAATAAAAAACCAAGGCTTTCCTGTGGGAAACTTTAGAGCAACCTAACAAAACTTTCCCCAATTGGAGTAAACCATTAAATACTTAAAAGCACTTTAGTAGCATATAAAACTAGACCAATCCTCTGAAAATCATGGGACCAAATCAAATGTTCAGTTTTGAAGTCCCAACTGAATGCATCTCACCCAGGTCCTGCCAAGAGAGTCACTGCTCTCTCCAAAGCTGTCTCCCTCTCCCCGCACCTTTTTTTTTTTAATATTGGTTTTAATTACGTTTTACAGGATAAATTAGTTTACCATATTTGAATCACAGTTGCACACAGAGATGAAAAGTTCTTATTTCCCTCGTCCAAGTTTATTGCTGAAATAGCAACGTGTGTGATGCAACTACTATTGAAACTCCAGTCAGTTAAAAAAAAAAAAATTTCCAGTTAAGTGGGAGGCAGAGGAAATGGGAAAGAGAGTCTGAAACAGCAGAAACAGAGGAAGCAGAAGTAGAACAGAGATGCAGAGGGAAAAAAAAAAAAAAAACTAAGGAGAGTAGACAAAGCCATGGAGCAGCAAATAACCCGGTACTCTTGGAGCCAAATGCTGAAACTGCTGTCAGTTCTAAGTGAGTCTCTGTTTTCCTTTATCTCTCCTGCAAAAGAAAATCAGTCCTGAATATTCATTGGAAGGACTGATGCTGAAGCTGAAACTCCAATACTTTGGCCACCTGATGGGAAGAGCTGACTCATTGGAAAAGACCCTGATGCTGGGAAAGATTGAGGGCAGGAGGAGAAGGGGACGACAGAGGATGAGACGGTTGGCTCAATGGACATGAGTTTGAGCAGGCTCCGGGAGTTGGTGATAGACAGGGAACCCTGGTGTGCTGCAGTCCATGGGGCTGTGAATAGTTGGACATGACTGAGCACCTGAACTGAACCCCCGCAAAATCAGTAACATGCTCACTCCTTGTCTTCATATGCCACTGTTTTCCATTAGAAAACAGTGGGATATGTTTCTCTGAATCCTAAGAATAAATGATCTGGATACTTGATTCATTCTGTCTACAATAGGAAAGATGTTTATCTCACCTATTTCTGTTTTGGTGTTAGAATGACAAACAAAGAGATCTTTGTTCTTAGAGAGCTTAGAGAACAAGCTTATGGTTACCAGAGGGGAAGCATGGAGGGGAAGGGGTAGTCAGGGGGTTTGGGATCAATGTGTACCTACTTCTATATTTAAAATGGATAGCCAATAAGGTCCTACTGTATGTATAGCACAGGGAACTCTGCTCAATGTTATATGGCAGGCTGAATGAGAACGTAGCTTGGGGGAGAATGTATACATGTGTATGTATGGCTAGGTCACTTTGCTGTGTGTCTGAAACTATCATAGCATTGTCAATCAGCTACACTCCAATATAAAATAAAAAGTTCACCAAAAAAAATAGTACATGTGCAAAGACATAGAAAAAAAGAAACAAGCAAAATCCAACCAACCAACAGAAATTCCATGTCATACCAAAAAGAAGATTTGAAATTTACAGTGGCAGGTCCTTCCACAAGATGGTGCTCGTCTTTCTCTGTTTTTATTTTCCATCTTGAAAATCAAGATGACTGTGACTTGGGTTTCAAAAGGATTTGGTTGACTAAACGTACATATTCTTGGTAGTATCATAGGATTTTTTTCATTGGGATATTTGAGTTACATGGTACACTGGGGCAGTTGGAGGTGAAGGGAATGTTATAGTTTAGGTATTCCTGGAAACAGACTGAATGCATCTGAAATGCTATGTGTGGCAAGGAATTTGTTATGAAATGAATGCTCAGCGTTTGACACCTGAACTTAAAAAGGGAAGGAAGCAGGACTGAATGGATAGGGTAGAATCCTAATGCAGGTCTTAGCTAACTCACGGGGCTCAGAACCTAGGATGACTTCCAGACCTGTTCCTTTTGGGGATCTGGGACCAGGCATTTATGATTCTGTATTGCCCTGTCTCTGGATGTGGACTGTCCCAAGAGGCAGACTGCTGGCAGAGTCACTTCCCAGAGAGGGCTCATAACAGAGCTGCCAGCCAGCAGTATTCCCAGCAACTGTGAGGATAAATCCTGCCCTCCTGGAGGGGTATGTTCTGGCACGTTACAGTCTCCGCGCTCGGAGGCTTTTTTTTTTTTCTTCTGTTATGCTTCAGTCTCCTCATAGGTGGTAACCACAGGCCCACGTGACTCTTCGAGTCTCTCTATAGTCATGCGGTAAGCCATGGCTATTCCATCTCAGATCTTTTCTGTTTCAACTTATTTCTCTGAGCAGCTCTAGCTGTAGCTTCAATTTTCCTAGCAGCTTATCTTTCATCTTTAGTTTGAGTTCAAGAAAGATTAGTGTGCCTGGATGGAGAAAATTTCACCTCCTCAGATTCCTAGGCTGGGGAGGAGCAAACCACGACCCATGAGTGAGAAATGCACAGGTACAGAATTGGTTTCTGCTAATTTTTCTGCTCCTTGCGCTAGTGTCAAAATGGATGGTGGTTGCTTTTCTGTTTCTTGCTCATAAGGAATGTTAATATGAGTTTCAAGTCAATCCACTGGTGGATCTATATATTTTCCTAGGAGAGCTTAAGAAGGGCTCACTAAATAATATTCTTTTCCAGCCATCAATCTGTGTTAGGAAGATGTATGACTGGTATCTAAGGTGCTGTCAGTGTGTTATTTTCCATGTTCCTCTCACATGTCAAATATAAAAATACAGCCTGTCATTGTAAGTATGATATGGGGCATTGTTCAGAGAGACTGTGAAAAATCCTGCAGGGTTCCCTGATTCATCATTTCAGCAGCCTAATCATTTCATAGCCCAGTCTAAACAAAACAGTTAAGGGCATATCAACTTAGGTGGTGTTGAATCGGGGTCGATTCAGGGGAAAAAAGGGAAAAAATCCCAAGGAGAAAAAGTGTTTTGGGAAAAATAAGAGCCGCTTTGTCTTTTTATCCAATTTCGTAGTTACTGATCTTTTTCAGAAGGTTGTTTATCAGTTAATTATTCTCCACCACACCCTGCCCCCTGACATTTTACCAAAGAGGCCAGGAGGCCTCGTTAAATCAGAATTTCTACTTTCAGCTCACCTGTCACAGCTAAAGGCTCCCTCAAACGCATTGACATCGATTAATATTTAATGATTGAAGAGTAGAAATATTGGCTCAGCACTTTTTAC
>NW_011494952.1:4940669-4981321 GCF_000754665.1 Bison bison bison | reverse complement strand
CACTTTTTACTTTTTCCTTCTTTAAATTAAGAAGAAAAAAAATGCTTTCAGTAGAATGGATTCTGCTGCATACACTCCTAGCTCTAGATTTCTTCAATGGGAGATGTATGTGGGTGCCAAGAAGGAGGAGAGACCTGTGGAAGGCCATGTGTGCTGCAGGAAATGGCTAGACTGTGATGGGCAGAGAGAACTAACAGTTAATGAGAACGTACTCTGTGCCAGGCACTGTATTAGGTACTTTCACAATTCAGCTCCAACATTCCTCCAACATTCATGGCACCTCTATAATGTAAGTATTATTTTCATTTTACAAATGAGGAAACAACCTCAGAGAAGTCAGAAAACTTGCCTGAGGTCACATATCAAGCAGCAGTCAGTATTGCATCTTGCATTGTTTGGTTACACAGTCCATACTCTTTCCAAACACATGTTGCCATCCTGAGAGACAGAAGACCTGAGCTCATTGTGTGAGTGGCCTATTTGAGTCTGGCAGTCATACTGTATCTTTATGGTTCCATTTTTCCATCTGTGAAATGGGCTGTGAATCAGATCTTGAATTCTAATTCAGACAAGATCCTGTTTCCAAATCAGGTTAGTATTTAGTTGCTGCTGCTGCTAAGTCACTTCAGTCGTGTCCGACTCTGTGCAACCCCATAGACGGCAGCCCACCAGGCTCCCCCGTCCCTGGGATTCTCCAGGCAAGAACACTGGAGTGGGTTGCCATTTCCTTCTCCTAGGAGCTATAATACCTGACAGATAATTTTTTATAGCACACAGATGGAAGACACTAAGAAACATTTCCTTCCAGGGAAAATTGTAAAGCATATAAAATGCTAAAAAAGTTGAAATATGCAGTGTGCCTTTTTAGGGAGATCTATCATCATAACAGTGAGAGTAGAGAAAAGGTGTGCTCAAATGGAAAGAGAATAGGCTTTGAACCAGACAGATAATTTAAATTAGTTTTGTACACTAGGGTAAGACTTGTAACCTCAATTCATCTTAGCTTCCTCATCAATGAAATGGGGATAATAATCCATACTTCACAGAATTGTGAAGAATGGAAGAGATAATGTATTTATATAAATATATAATTTAGGATATATTATATAATATATATACTAAGGATAAATTTAATGTGGGCTTCACTGTTGGCTCAGATGGTAAAGAATCTGCCTGCAATGCAGGAGACCAGAGTTTGATCCCTGGGTCAAGAAGATCCCCTGGAGAAGGGAATGGCAATCCATTTCACTATTCTTGTCTGGAAAATTCCATGGACAAAGGAGCCTGGTGGGTTACAGTCCATGGGGTTGCAAAGAGTCAGACACGATTGAGTGATTCACACACACACATTTATATTTAATATATCCTTATAGTATATAGGAATAGTGTTTGACACACAGTGGACACCTGTTAACTAAGAGATGGGGATTATTAAATATTAATATTAAAAGGAAATATCAGTCATTATCAACCTTCATAACTGTACCAGGCTTATCCAACCTCATCGCTTATTGCCAAAGATAAACTAGACCCATGCCAAAAGGGAGCATATAGATGAAGACACAAGGAGTCATTTTAAGAACTCAATCTCCTATGTATACTGATAGATTTATAAGTAGTGGATTTCAGCAAGCAAAGGACCGACCCTTAATTCAGCTTAGAGGGGAAAAAAAGGCCTGGAGGAGACACCTGCTCTGAGGTTTAAGATGTGAAGAAAGTTTGCCAGGATTTGGCTGTTGGCTGTCCCACAAAAAATCATGATCAATTAGGAAACTGTGACTTACAAAAGTTAAGTGATTTTTCCAGGATCACATGGGTAGGTGAGGGGAGCAGTCAATTTTTGACTCCAGATTCAGTTGATTCCAAATAGTCTCTTCCCACCTGTTAGGATGTGAGAGAGCCAGGAGTGCAAAGCTGATCAACAGTTTTGAAGTACAGGGCCAACAAGGATTCAGCTAATTAAAATGAAATAAGAAATCAGATAAAGCAAGATGTAAGATGGTGGGTGAAATCTGAGGCCTCCAGCCTAACACTCACATGTGGTGGACATTCATGAGGTTTTCGGCATCCTCGATTCTGTTCCCTTTTTTACCATCACCTTAGTTTCTGTGGGGCAGTTATCTCTTCCCTCAGAGTACATATGGTGGGATCCTAAGCAAGAACCCTGCTGTCACCTATAAAAGGAGTGTGCCCATGGTGTAAAGCCAGCTGGTTGCTCATTCCCTGGAATTTGAATCTTGAACAAAGTACCAAGCAGACAATGCGTGATCAGACTTGAATCACCTTTGGGGGTAGCAGCTAGCTTCTTCCTGCTGTGGGTTCATTCCTCTTGTTTCTGCAGTCCTTGATTCCAGATTTCCAGGTTGCTGTTTCTCCTGTCTCTTTCAGACTTGGTGTCCCACTTACCTATCAACTCTAAGAACTCCTAGTATCCTTGCAATATATTCCTTTTGGTTTAAATCAGCCAGAGTCAGAGTCTGTTGACTGCAAACAAGAACCCAGTTGCCACACCAGAATTGTATTTTAACCACTCCTCATGCCTTCACAGGTAAGTTGGGAATATTCAAGGAGACATTGTTGGGACTTGGAAGTGATTCTTCTACACTGTATCACGAAGCAGTTGTTAAAGTCTATTGTTTCATGAGCAATAAATAAGACTAGATTAATTTCTAGGGAATTGGCATGAACTTTTATTTTTATTTTATTTTTAGTGCTTACTCTCTTTAATTTTTTTTTTAAGGCTGCATCAGATCTTAGTTGTAAAATGTGGGATCTTACATTGCTTTCTCTCTAGTTGTGATGTGTGGGCTCCAGAGCACATGGGCTCTGTACTTGCAGCACAGGTTTAGCTGCCCCATGGCATATGGGATCTTAGTTTCCTGACCAGGAATTCAACCCATGTCCCCTGCACTGGAAGGTGGATTCTTAACCACTGGACTGCCAGGGAGGTCCCTAGGCATGAACTTTTAAAGGGAGGTATAAGTGGCAGTAGGGAGCATTGGATTTGATAGCAAATCTTCTCTACCTGTTATCCAGTGACATACACTAATTTAATATATATGTTGCTAAGATTTCCTACTAAGCAAAGATTTGATTCAAAAAAAAATATCAGAGTAAATACTTGGAGATATTTCAGTGATCTGCAGGAGATATTTCAGTGATGCTTCAACCATCAAAACGATAAAATTGGAATTTCTGACATTGGTTCACACTGTGTACCCCTTCTTCCAGTTGGATCTCTGAATGAATAATAAGAGCATGGTCACAGGGTCAGAATACTACGCAGTGGGGGAGAGAAGAATTTTCCTTCTCAGCTGGCAGAGTCATTGTAGATGAGATGGGGGTTAAGGACTACTGGACTTTGAGGATTAAGACTAGAAGCTGTGCCCACCAGTGAATATTCCAGCTGGGCAATGAGACAGGAAGTCTACTTCTATAAAGAACACAAAGAAAGGAACTGAAGGCAATTCACATACTTCGTCTACTGGGGAAGAAAATCCAATAGATAGAGGGCTTAACTTTTGGAAGGAAAGTAAACAAACAAATTGGAGAAGGAAATGGCAACCGATTCCAGTATTCTTGCTTGGAAAATTCCATGGACAGAGGACCCTGGTGGGCTATAGTCCATGGGGTCCCAAAGAGTTGGACACGACTGACCACACAAAAAATAGAATATGGAGGGGTATTAAAAATTGTGTACCCCAAAGGAGGATAGGATTAGTTTAAGACTTAGAGGAGGAGCAAACCTCAGAGAATGGTTTCTGCCAGTAAACAGAAGAGAATTAGAAAATCGGATCATTTAGAGTAGAATGCAAGATGTAAAAAAGTAACAGAAAATCATACTGAAAGACATTGGATGAAATGAGAAGGGAGATTCCTGAGTGAAGAAAGGACTTTTAGAGAACCTAGAATGAACTAGCAGGATAAAATTGAATTGCATGATACTGGATGCTTGGGGCTGGTGCACTGGGACGACCCAGAGGGATGGTATGGGGAGGGAGGAAGGAGGAGGGTTCAGGATGGGGAACACATGTATACCTGTGGCGGATTCATTTTGATATGTGGCAAAACCAATACAATATTGTAAAGTTAAAAAATAAAATAAAATTTAAAAAAATTGAATTGCAGCCAAGAATAGAATAGGCATTGTGGAAAATCAAGTCACTGATGCATTGAACAAACTCAAGAAATGCAGAAAAAAGGCTAGAAAGATGAAAACAATGAAGAAGATATGACTCTCCAAGGCAGAGAATAGAGATGAAGCTTTAGGTTTTTAAAATGAGAAAACAAAAACTACCAGAAATGAAGCAATAAGCAAAGACATATGTTAAGTAAAAAGCAACTTCTCTGAGTCATACAAAGACCTAAGTATCGAGAACAGAAGGATTCACTGCATGTTAGACAAAATTGAAGAACAGAGAACCACACTTGAATACAACCGGCCAAAATGTTTGAATTAGAATAAAAATAAGTCCTACATTCACCCAGGAGGAAAAAAAAATGTTGCCTATCAAGACTGACTTTAACCTTTCTGTAATAGCAAATGCCAGAATTTGAGAAAAATCTTGGTGGTTTGGGGTGAAAAGTTTGTAACCCAAGAATTTTCAAAGCATTCAGATTGCCTCTCAGGTGTGAAAGCAACAGAAAGACCTTCACCATTATTTCAAGGCTCAGAAACTATTCATGAATGTGGTCCTTCTGTTATTTAAAAGTGTTATTGAAATAAGCTATCAAGTTGCAAAGTACAGCGTAAGGTCAACATATACTTAGTGATATTGTACTAAATTTATGTGGTGATAGATGGTAACTAGACTTACTGTGGTGGTCATTTCAAAGCGTGTATACATGGTGAATCGCTTTGCTGTACACCCGAAACTAACACAGTACTGATGTCAATCACATCTCAGTAAGAAACTGCTGCTGCTGCTGCTGCTGAGTCACTTCAGTCGTGTCCGACTCTGTGCGACCCCATAGACGGCAGCCCACTGGGCTCCCCCGTCGCTGGGACTCTCCAGGCAAGAACACTGGAGTGGGTTGCCATTTCCTTCTCCAATGCATGAAAGTGAAAAGTGAAAGTGAAGTTGCTCAGTCGTGTCCGACCCTCAGCGGCTCCTCCATCCATGGGATTTTCTAGGCAAGAGTACTGGAGTGGGTTGCCATTGCCTTCTCCGCAATAAGAAACTAAAAACATATTATTTAAAAATAAACTATAAACATACTGTTGTTGCTGTTGAGTCGCTAAGTTGTGTGTGACTCTTTGCAACCCCCTGGGCAGCAGCACACCAGGCTTCCCAGTCCTTCACCATCTCTTGGAGTATAAACATGTAGGAGATTAAAAATGAGCAAAAATAAAAATTCTCGGCACTGTGCTGATGTCTCACACTGCATCCTAAAATTGGATTTTGTCATTTGAAGCCTGAAGAGGTTAACGTGGCTAAGCTAACCCTCACAGCATTTCCTTTCACACTTATTTTTTTTTTCCACTTTCTTGGCACCAGATGTAACTCTTGAGCCATATCAGTTACTCTCCTTTGCTCCTTTTCCATTGAAAGCTCTTGCAACATTCACAGTACTTTTCGATACAAGGGCTTGCTGACAATGAATGACCTATCTATGTTATTGGACTGGAGAACCTGGAAAATGATTGAACAAAAGATGTGCTTTTGTTCTACACAAAAGTAAAGTGAGTCTCTGTATTCTGGAAATTTTCAAGGCCAAAGATCTGACTGTTGGTGTTCTGTATTTCTCAAACATATTAACTCCAGTCCTCGGGATTTTATCTGGGCAGGTTTATAAACAACCCAGTGGAAAGTTTTATCACAAGGGCTCTATTCAGTTTCTTCTCACTTAATTTAAAACAATTATGTATATGAAAAGCCTATATGGAAAATGCAGCTAAACATTAATAATATTACCCAGTGGATGGTGGCCTTCGAGGTCACTTTTTTCTCCACAGTTTGCTATAGTATTTCACAACCAAGAATATATTACTCTTATAATTAGAAGGAGTTTCATAAAAAAAAGTCACAGTATTCATAGTTTACAGACATCTCACAAAACCAGAAAGGCCAGTAACATGAAAAAAAAAATCCTCTGTTTTATTAGTAATAAAAGCATTTCAAATTAAAAGCACCAATAATGAGTATGTTTTCCTAATCATGAGAGTGGGCAATGATTTAAAAGTTTGACTGCACCTGTAAAAGTGAAGTTGCCATGTGAAGTTCTCACCTGTTACTGTGAGAATATAAATGAGCACACCTATGTTGGATATGGTTGGATGTGTAACCTGGTGGGCTACAGTCCACGGGGTCACAAAGAGTCGGACATGACTTAGTGATTGAGCATGTTGGATTTAACTACAGTATCTGGGAGAGTTAGCAATATACATATGCAGAATATACACCTTTAGATGGTTGCAGCATTTTTTGTAATAACAAAACCTAAATACATGCATGCATGTGTGCTCAGGCGTGTCAGATTCTGCAACCCCATGAAGTGCCGCTCACGAGGCTCCACTGCCCAAGGAATTTCTGGGGCAAGAATGCTGGAGTGTGTTGCCATTTCCTACTCCAGAGGATCTTCCTGACCTAGGGATCAAACTGCATCTCCTGCATCCATTAAGAGAAAAAAAAGATAAAAAATTGTGATATATTTTACACTATAATTAAAAATAGCTGAATGTGAGCTACATAGGACAGTGTGGAGAAATCCAAAAATGTCATGTCCAAGTTACAAAAGAATATTTATAGAATAATTTCAGTTTTATAAATTTAGAAACATAAAACTCAAGCCTTACTTTGTTTATAGATCCAAACATATGTGGTAAAATTATACAAATATACAAAGAAATGATGAATTCAGGATGGTGATCATCTCTGGGGAGTGGAGGAAGGGACTTGGAATTGGGGAAGAGCAGCACAAAGGGCATTGGTCACTCTCTAATTATTTTTCTTGAAAAAAAAACATAAAAATCAGAGGCATATATATGAAGATGTTAATATCTGGCAAAACGAAGAGTAGGTAAAATTTTAGTTGCTTGAAATATGTCTTAGTAAAAATGAAAATAATATATTTAATTCATTATATATATATATTTAACTTTTTAAATTATATTGGAGAATAGTTAACAATATTGTGTTTCAAGTGTAAAGCAAAGTGATTCAGGTATAAATATACATGTATCTATCCTTTTTCAAGTTCTTATATAAAAATAAAGTATGTTTACAATTTTAGTGTGCAGATTATCACAGGGAGATAAAATATAAAGACTAAAAGAGGAGGGGGGCAAGATGGCAGAGTAGAAAGATCTTGGGCTTGTCTCCTCCCATGGACATATTAAAATTATAACTACACATAGAGAAACTATCTCTGAGAAAGACCTGAAGACTAACAGAAAGGATTTCCCTCACTTCTTGGCAAATAGATGGGGAAAAAGTGGAAACAGTGACAGATTTTATTTTCTTGGGCTCCAAAATCACTGCAGATGGTGACTGCAGCCATGAAATTAAAAGATGCTTGCTCCTTGTAATAAAAGCTATGACAAACTGAAATAGCATATTAAGAAAGCAGAGACATTACTTTGCTGACAAAGGTCCATCTAGTCAAAGCTATGGTTTTTCCAGTAGTCACATATGGATGTGAAAGTTGAACCATAAATAAGATTGAGTGCCAAAGAATTAATGCTTTCAGATTGTGGTGCTGGAGGAGACTCTTGTGAGAGATCAAACAATTCAATTGTAAAGGAAATCAACCCTGAATATTCATTGGAAGGACTGATGCTGAAGCTCCAATACTTTGGCCACCTGAGGAGAAGAGCCAACTCATTGGAAAAGACCCTGATGCTGGGAAAGGTTGAGGGTAAGAGGAGAAAGGGGTGACAGAAGATGAGATGGTTGGATGGCATCACCAACTCAATGGACATGAGTTTGGGCAAACTCCAGGAGTTGGTGATGGACAAGGAAGCCTGGTGTGCTGCAGTCCATGGGGTCACAAAGAGTTGGACATGACTTAGTGACTGAACAATAACAAAGATAAAAAGATAAAGCTACACTGAGACAGGTAGGAGGGGTGGAGATGTGATTTGGCCAGAACCCACATCCCCAGAGCTGCAACCCACAGGCAGGAGAGGCTCAGAGGCTCACAGGTCCTCCTGAGGAATGAGGGCTCTAAACCCCACGCCAGGCTCCCCAGCCCCAGGGATTGCCCTGGGGAGATGAGCCCACATAACATCTGACTTTGCAAATCAACAGGGCTTATGCCTGGAAGAACTGGAGAGCTATAAGAAACTGAGAATCTGTACTTAAGGAGTGTGTTCAAAATCTTACTTGCTCCAAGTCCCAGTGCAGAGGCAGCAGTTTGAAAAGTGCCTAAGTTATATGTGGAGGAGATACAATGACTAATTTTAGGCCATGTACCCGAGGGGCAGGGAACTGCTGGAACTTTCACTGAGTACGGGGGAGCTGATGGGCACCAGTTTGTTTTCCTTTTGTTTTCAGCTCACTCTGTCTCTAGCTGGCCTGACATTGACAGGTATCACTTAAAAAATTATTATTTTTTAATTGAAGGATAATTGCTTTATAGAACTTTGTTGTTTTCTGTTAAACATCAGAATGAGTCAGCCATAGGTGTACATATGTCCCCTCCCTCTTCAATCTCCCTCCCATCTCCCTCCCCATCCCACCCCTCTAGGTTGACGCAGAACTCTGTTTGAGTTCCCCAAGACATACAGCAAATTTCCACTGGCTATCTATTTTACATATGATTATGTAAGTTTCCATGTTACTCACTCCATACATTTCACTCTGTCCTCCTCTCTCCCCATATCCGTAAGTCTCTTCTCTGTGTCTGTTTCTCTGTTGCTGCCTTGCAAATAAATTCATTGGTACCATCTTTCTAGATTCCATATATATGCATTACTATATGATATTTATCTTTCTCTTTCTGACCTATTTCACTCTGTATAATAGGCTCTAGGTTCATCCACCTCATTACAACTGACTCAAATGTATTCCTTTTTATGGCTGAGTAATATTCCACGTGTATATGTACCATGACTTCTTTATCCACTCATCTGTTGATGGTCATCTAGCCTGCTTCCACGTTCTAACTATTGTAAATAGTGCTGCAATGAACAGTAGGGTACATGTGTCTTTTCCAATTTTGGTTTCCTCAGGGTATTGGAGAAGGAAATAGCAACCCACTCCAGTATTCTTGCCTGGAGAATTCCATGGACTTAGGAGCCTGGCCAGTTATAGTTCATGGAGTCACAAAGAGACAGACATGACTGAGCAATTAACACACAGGCTATATGCCTAGGAGTTCAATTGCTAAGTCATATGTTAGTTTTATTCCTAGTTTTTTAAGGAAGCTCCATACCATATTTCATAGTAGCTGTATCAATTTACACTCCCACCAACAGTGCAAGAGCATTCCTTTTTCTCCACACCCTCTCCAGCATTTATTGTTTGTAGACTTTTTGATGATGGCCATTCTGACTGGTGTGAGGTGATATACCTCACTGTAGTTTTCTTTTTTTTTTTTAATTTTTTTTTAAATTTTTATTTTATTTTATTTTTATTTTTTTATTTTTAAACTTTACATAATTGTATTAGTTTTGCCAAATATCAAAATGAATCCGCCACAGGTATACATGTGTTCCCCATCCCGAACCCTCCTCCCTCCTCCCTCCCCATACCATCCCTCTGGGCCGTCCTAGTGCAACAGCCCCAAGCATCCAGCATCGTGCATCGAACCTGGACTGGCAACTCTTTTCCTACATGATATTTTACATGTTTCATTGCCATTTCACTGTAGTTTTCATTTGCATTTCTCTAATGATGAGCGATGTTGAGCATCTTTTCATGTGTTTGTTGGCCATCTGTTTGTCTTTTTTGGAGAAATGTCTGTTTAGGTCTTTCCCCACTTTTTGGTTGGGTTGTTTGTTTTTCTGGTATTGAGTTGTATGAGCTTTTGTATATTTTGGAAATTAATCCTTTGTCAGTTGTTTCATTTGCTATTGTTTTCTCCCATTCTGAGAGTTGTCTTTTCACCTTGTTTATAGTTTCCTTTGCTGTGCAAAAGCTTTTAAGTTTAATTAGGTCCCACTTGTTTACATTTGTTTTTATTTCCATTACTCTGGAGGTGGGTCATAGAGGATCTTGCTTTGATTTCTGTCATTGAGTGTTCTGCCTATGTTTTCCTTTCAGAGTTTTATAATTTCTGGTCTAACATATCCATTTTGAGTTTACCTTTGTGTATGGTATTAGGAAGTGTTCTAATTTAATTATTTTACATGTAGCTGTCCAGTTTTCCCAGCACCACTTACTGAAGAGGCTGTCTTTGCTCCATTGTATATTCTTGTCTTCTTTGTCAAAAATAAGGTACCCATAGGTGCATGGGTTTATTTCTGGGTTTTCTGTCTTGTTCCATTGGTCTATATTTCTGTTTTTATGCCAGTTCCACACTGTCTTGATGACTGTATCTTTGTAGTATAATTTGAAGTCAAGAAGCTTGATTCCTCCAGCTCCATTCTTCTTTCTCAAGAATACTTTGGCTATTCAGGGTCTTTTATGTTTCCATATGAATTGTGAAATTTTCTGTTCTAGTTCTGTGATAAATGCCATTGGTAATTTGATAGGGATCACATTGACTCTGTAGACTGCATTTGGTAGTATAGTCATTTTCACAATACTGATTCTTCCTACCCAGTAGCATCAGGTATCACTTTTGACTTTGCTAGCATGACTTGCCCTGCCCCAGGTTCAGCTGCAGACCTGACCCAGTCTGTGTTCCTTCAATTCTCCACCTCCTGCCAGATCTGGTGGGCACTCTCAGCTAGCACTGGAGCCCCTTTAAAATGGCCCTCTGTCTCATCATATCCAGTAGGTGCCCTGAGCTGTTATCAGAGCCCCTCCAATCATCCCCAACCAAAGTGGCTCACCCCAAGGGGCTGGCCATACAGACCAGAGCACCCACAACAGTCGTGACCAGGCCTTAGAGCCAGCTTCATTGGGGGTCAGCCCCACACACCACTGCACCTCCAGTAGTCCCATCCCAGGCATAATGGCAGAGCACACACAAGCTACACAGGGGCACTCCTGGAGCACCTGGTGACCAGGGGGAATCACTGGGCCCCACAGGTTACCTTCTACCCAAAGCTACTTTGCAATACTGGGAGACATAGCTGGTCTACCTAATACATAGAGACAAACACAGATTGTTGGCCAAATGAAGAGAGAAAGGAATATGTTCCAAACAAAAGAGCCAGACAAAACCTTAAAAGGAAAGAAAAAATTAATGAAATGGAGATAAGTGATCTTCCAGATAAAGAGTTAAAAATAATGCTCGTAAAGATGCTCACCAAACTCATTAAAAGAATGGAGGAACACTATGAGAATTTAAACAATGAGATGGGGGGAAAAGTCCAATCAGAGTTGAAGAACATAATAACTGAAACGAGAAATACACCAGAGGGAATCAATAGTAGACTGGATGATGCAGAAGGACAGATCAGCAATCTGAAAGGCAGGCCATAATAAATCACCCAACAAGGATAACAAAAAGAAAAAAGAAACCTCCAAAATGAGGGTAGTTTAAGGGACTTCTGGAATAACATCTAGTATATTAATATTCACATTAGAGGGATCCCAGAAGGAGAAGAGAGAGAGCAAGGGACAGAAAACCTATTTGAGGAAATACTGGTTAAAAACTTCTCTAACTTGGTGAGGAAAACAGACACCTAAGTCCAGGAAGCACAGAGAATCCCAAGTAAGATGAACTAAAACATTCCAGGGAGAAATCTAAGAGGAAATATAAAAATGTGTGTGTGTTAGTCGCTCAGTCATGTCCGACTCTTTGAGACCCCATGGACTGTAGACCTCCAGGCTCCTCTCTCCATGGGATTCTCCAGGCAAGAATACTGGAGTGGGTTGTCATATCCTCCTCCAGGGAATCTTCTTGACCCAGGGATCAAACCTGGGTCTCCCACATTGCAGGCAGATTCTTTACTGTCTGAGCCACAAGGGAAACCCAGATAGAAAAATACTTTGAGAAAATTGAAAATGGAAAGCATGTTCCAAAATCTATTGGATACTGCAAAAGCAGTTCTGTTCATAAGAGGGAATTTATAGCCATACAGGCCTACCTCAGGAAACAAAACAACAAACAAAAAACTCAATCTAACATTACACTTTAAGTAACTAGAAAAAGCAGAGCAAACAAAATCCAAAGTTAGTAGAAGGAAAGAAATCATAAAGGTCAGAGTAGAAATAAATGAAATGGAGGCTACAAAAACAAAAGAAACGATCCATCAAACTAAGAGCTGGTTCTTTGAAAAGATAAACAAAATCGATAAAACTTGAGCCAGCCTCATGAAGAAGAAAAGAGAAGGCTCAAATAAATCAGAAGCTACAGTTGACACCACGGAAGTACAAAGGATTATAAAAGATTACTGTGAACAATTATACTCCAGAAAATATGATGATAACGTAAAAGAAATAGATAAATTCTTAGAAAAAATACAATCTTCCAAGAGTGAATCAGGAAGAAATATAAAATTGGAACAGACCAATTACTAGTAATGAAATTGAATCAGTTACCCCCAAACTCCCAAGAAACCGAAGCCCAAGACCAGACAGCTCCCAGGTAAATTTTACCAAACATATAAAGACTCGATACCTATCCTTCTCAAACTACTGCAAAAAACTGAAGAGGAAGGAAAGTTTCCAAACTCTTTCAGAAAGGCCAGCATTTCCCTGATAGAGAAATCAGACAGAGGTTTTTGGCTTTATGCTATGGACAGCCATGTCCCAAACTGAGTGTTGTGGAACACCAGTTACCTTTGAGGTGCTTCTGGGAAATTTACCATGGTTAGTAAGTTTCAAAAATTATGCCTCTGAATGAAGCACAATGCACATTTACATAGGAAAGGCTCTGAGAATTTCTGCAGTAAGAAAACAGCACACAACAAAAGCTTAATCAGCATTTTTTCACCCCTGTGTTTCCCAAGTACATATGATTGTAGATGCCTTTATCAAGGAGTATTTATTATCATTTGAGAACTGTTCATTTTCAGGAGATATAGTGCAGGAAACACACTCTGAATTACAAATATATGTATTCCATTATATAGAAAGCAGCATGATTAAAAAAGAGATTTTGGATGTTGAGAATGGCAGTACTGGGCAAGATGATCAGCGGTGATTGAAACTACATCAGATTTGGCAAAGAGGCCATCGTTGCAGTAGATAATAGATTGTTGTTGTTTAGTCACTCAGTCGTGCCTGATTCTTTGTGACCCCATGGACTGCAGCCCACCAAGCCCTTCCGTCCATGGGGTTTCCCAGGCAAGAGTACTGAATTGGGTTACCATGTCCTCCTCCAGGGGATCTTTCCAACTTAGGGATCAAACCCACGTCTTCTGCATCGACAGGCGGAATCTTTTACTTCTGAGCTGCTATCACTGAGCCAACAGATTATTAGGACCTCTGTATATTACTCATGGCCTAAGCTGATGATTGCCACAGTTATGCTCCCAGTACACAATAACCACTTATTTCTCACAAGTCTGTGGGCTTGCCCGGATTCAGCTGCTCTGGCTCCAAGTTACAGGTTCAGTCACATTCTGTTTCATGTATCTTGTTGTCCTTAAACAAGAGCTTATTCAAGGTATGTAACTCCTAGGGCAAGGCAAAGTTTCCTTCAAGTCTTGTGCCATGTCAGGAAACATGGCAAATCACATGCGTGGCCAGACCCAAATCAAGAGATAGAGCATTAGAGTCTGCTTCCCATGCATGAGACCAGAGACAGTCACAGGGCCAAGGTTAGCATCCAACAGCTGGGGAAGACTATTACTCCCAGGAAACAGGAAGTGGGGTGATGGAGTGAATGTTTGCTCCAGTGTAATCTCATCTGTGGCCCTGTATGTGTGCAAAATAAAGAAACCACAACTATCGGCTAGATAGTGGAACTTTGTAAAATTGGGTCCATCAGTGAGGGCTTCCTTTCTTAAAGAAGATGAGGTTGTTGTTCAGTTGCTCAGTCATGTCTGACTCTTTGTGACCCCATGGACTGCAGCAGGCAGGCTTCCCTGTCCTTCAATGCCTCCCAGAGTTTGCTCAAACTCATGTTCATTGAGTTGATGATGCCATCCAACCAGCTCATCCCAGGCCTCCCCCTTCTCCTTCTCTCCTCAGTCTTTCCTACAGTCAGGGTCTTCTCCAGTGAGTTGGCTCTTCCCATCAGGTGGCCAAAGTGTTGGAGTTTCAGCTTCAGCATCAGTCCTTCCAGTGAATATTCAGGCTTGATTTCCTTTAGGATTGAGTGGCTTGATATCCTTGCAGTCCAGGGGACTCTCAACAGTCTTCTCCAACACCAGAGTTCAAAAGCATCAATTCTTTGGTGCTCAGCCTTCTTTCTGGTCCAACTCTCACATCTGTACAGTGAAAGTGAAAGTTGCTCAGTCGTGACCGACTCTGTGACCCCAAAGACTATACAGTCCATAGAATTCTCTAGGCCAGAATACTGGAATGAGTAGCCTTTCCCTTTTCCAGGGGATCTTCCCAACCCAGGGATCAAACCAGGGTCTCCTGAATTGCAGGAAGATTCTTTACCAGCCCCAAAGGCAGATTCTTTACCAGCCCCAAAGGAAGCCCAAGAATACTGGAGTGGGTAGCTTATCCCTTCTCCAGCAGATCTTCCCAACCGAGCAATCGAACCAGGGTCTTCTGAATTGCAGGTGGATTCTTTACCAACTGAGCTATCAGGGAATGCCCCACATCTGTACATGACCACTGGAAAAAACATAGTTTCGACTATAAGGACCTTTGTCAGCAAAGTAATATCTCTGCTTTGTAATATGCTGTCTAGGTTCGTCACGGCTATTCTTCCAAGGAGCAAGTGTCTTTTAATTTCATGGCTGCAGTCACTGTCTGCAGTGATTTTGGAGCCCAATAAAATAAAATCTTTCCATGTTTTCCCCCATCTATTTGCTATGAAATGATGAAACCAGATGCCGTGATCTTAGTTTTTTCAATGTTGAGTTTTAAGCCAGCTTTTTCACTCTCCTCTTTCACTTTCATCAAGAGGCTCTTTAGTTCCTCTTCGCTTTCTGCCATTAGGATGTTGTTATCTGCATATCTGAGGTTATTGATATTTCTCCAGAAAATCTTGATTCCGGCTAGAGCTTCATCCAGCCCAGCATTTTGCATGATACATGCTGCATAGAACTTAAATAAGTGGGGTGGCAATATACAGCCTGACAAAGCTGCCAAGGACACCATACAAAGATGGCTTCAGCCCGGCACAAAGCAAGACAGTAGCTAGGCAGCTGAGCCTTACCTGTCTGTCGGCTCTCCAGGTGTGAGAGCAAGTAATAGTGAAAGTAGGCATCCCTGAGAAGAATATTGCTTAGAAATTGAAACCAGATGGTATGAATTTAGCCCAAATCATTGTACCTGGCAGAGAGAACCAGATGAGTAAGAAGCCCATCTTTCACATTTTGCACAGCTTTCCTCTTATACTATTAATTGATATTTAGTATTCAGAGACACGACAAAGCCTAGATCTGAGAATAATTCTAATCCCCAAGGGGAAAAAAGGGACAATCTTGAATACTTTAAATAATGTGTATTTAAACTATAGGATCATACAAAACCTGTTGCATTTTTAGAATCTTAATATTTTTACTCAAAAATGGTTTGGTGCCTGCTTTGTTCTACATTTGATACCCCTAAGAACTGTATGATAGGGATTTTTTTTTCAGTTTGTCATCTCTACATAATAATTGTATAATATGATATACAGGTATCTCTTCTGACATGGAGGCACATAGTCTCTTGCTAAAAGAGTGATAGTAAATATATACATATATATTTTTAAAAATTTTTATTGGGTTGTAGTTGATTTACAATGTTGTGTTAGTTTCAGGTGTATAGCCAAGTGGCTTGGTTATACCTGTGTATACATCCGTCCTTTTTTAAAATTTATTTTTGGCTGTGCTGGGTCTTTGCTGCTGCACAGACTTTTTTCTAGTTGCAGCAAGCAAGGCCTACTCTCTAGCTGTGGTGTGCAGGATTCTCATTGCAGTGGCTTCTCTTGTGGAGAACAGGCTGTAGGCATGCAAGCTTCAGTAGTTGCTGTTCCCCAGGCTCAAGAGTAATGGCACATGGGCTTCGCTGCTCCGCAGCATGTGGGGTCTTCCCAAACCAGAGACTGAACCTGTGTCTCTTGCGCTGGCAGGTGGGTTCTTTACTACTGAGCCACCAGGGAAGCCCCTCCACTCTTTTTTAGAGTCTTTTCCCATCTAGGCCAATACAGAGTATTGAGTAGAGTTCCGTGTGCTATACAGTAGGTCCTTATTGTAAAACATATTTTGAGGTTTTACTTCCTGGCCAGAAAACTTTTAAAAGCACAGGGGCTTGTGTCTAGTCGTGTTACAGAGAACTTGAGAATGAAGAAATGACTAGAAGTGAACAGAGGAAGGTTTGGGTAGCCAATTGTGAAAACAGCAGAATTACTGTGGAGTACTTGGGCTTGCCAGGCGGTGCTAGTGGTAAAGATCTCACCTGCCAAAGCAAGAGACTTAGGAGACACAGATTCGATCCCTGGGTTGGGAAGATCCCCAGGAGGAGGGCACGGAAACCCATTCCAGTATTCTCGCCTGGAGAAGGGCACGGAAACCCATTTCAGTATTCTCGCCTGGAGAAGGGCACGGAAACCCATTCCAGTATTCTCGCCTGGAGAATCCCACGGACAGAGGAGCCTTGCAGGCTATAGTCCATGGTGTTGTACAGAGTCAGACACACGTGGAGTGACCTAGCACGCTTGCCCTGAGGAGTGCTTGGTTCTCGTAAATACCCTGGTTCTTCTCCCCAGTGTCACAGCTCACTGACATCATAGTGCCTGCTCGGGGGACAGGAAATCCAAAACTTATCCTTTCCTGGCCTAAATGATTTATGAAGATCCCTGTTTTACACATCAAAATGTGAATCTATAATGAGTAGAGAATACAGGGACTAGTAGATGGGAAAGCATTCTGGAGAGTGGTGATTCTCTCAGTGCACATAACATACCATCAGGAAGGCACCAGTCAAGTTCTACCTGCAGAAATACATGTGTATATGAAATGTTTGGTGCCAGGATAACTCTATAAAGGATATAATACATAGTATAAAGAAAGGGAGGGGATCTGAGGCAAAGTATGGTATGTCTATTAAGACTTATGGTATGTCTCTTCTATGGATATAATCCTATTATTTTAAAAATGCAACTCAAACTGGAGATAAATTCTTAGGGTGTTAGAGATATGAAGCTTTGGGAGATGGAGTATCAAATAATTAACATTTAGTATTCAGTTCTATATCTGGTTAATCACTTGTTGACCGTCTACCTGCATGAATAGCTATGCCTAGAAATTCTCCTCAGTAATAGCAACCATGTTACCTGTTAGTTTTTCATTGCTGCCTGTCCAACATCCAGTCCTAGATTTGTAATTATTACTAATAATGTGATGATTGTAGTATCATGTACACAAAATGGTCTTAGGAACCCATTGTCATGGTTTTGTTTTACAGCCACATGGTCTCTGCCACTGACCAGAAGGATGAATTTCGGATGACCACTTTACCTCCGTAGGACTGAGTTCTGCTCATTAATTTAACAAGTATTACTGAGCATCTGCTCTAAGTCTTTCTTAGGTGCTGTGGGGAATGCCAAGAGGAAAAATACTCAATCCTTAAATTACAGTAGAGTGGGAAGTACTGTGATTATACTATAGCATATAATTTAAGTGCTGTAAGACAAGTGTATCTAAAGTGTTAAGATATCTAAAAGAGAGACAGGGCAGTTTTGGTTGGAGTGGTCAGGGAGAATATGAGGGAAGGAAAAGATTTCATGTACAAGGGAGCTTTGGGACCTGTCTGGAGGGACATGAGATGCTACAAATTGAGGTATTTGTTGTAATGTAACAAAGAATTGAGGGGAAAAGAGACATATTTGTCAAATGGTGGAGATTCCCAGTTGACTGCATTGCAAGTTATGTGTCGAGGAGTACAGGGAATAAAAGGAACATAAATTAGGGACAGAGCATAGAAAACATTGAATTTGCAGCTGATGGGGTTGAACTTTATTTACAAGATGCCAGTGAATCAGTGAATCTCTTGGAGCAGATGTTTGGCATGATGTGAGCTGTGCTTTGAGGGAATTGCTCCAGCATGGTGGATAGAGTGATTTGGCCTCTGGGGGAAAAGGAGAGTGGCTTCATGCAGACCTTAGGAAGCTACCACAGTAGGTCAGGTCAAAGATAGTATGGGCCTGAACTAGGGGTGAATAGCAGGGGACAGAAGTGAACACAGTTTCTGGATGAAGAGTTGATGAGGCAGTTGGGAAGTATAGAGGAAGACGTCAGTTGTGGCTGAACTTTGAATCTCCCCTAATTCTGTAGGCCAGGTTTTCTCAACCTCTGCACTACTGATAGCTTGAACTGGAGAATTCTTAGTCATGGGAGGCTGTCCTGCATAATGTAGGAGGTTTAATAGCATTCCTGGGCTTTATCCATTAGAGGCCTGTAGTACTGTTCTCACCCCTACCCCCAGCTTCAGTTGTGAGCACCAAAACTGTCAGTAGACATTGGCACATGTCCCCTGGGGAACAAAATTGCCCCTTGTAGAGAATCACTGCCTTGCCTAAAACTAATAGGGCAGCTAGGACATAAAATCTGACAACCCACAGACAGTATGTCTGTCTGACTATCATCTATCCATCCATCCTTCCATCCATCTGTCCACCTCTCTATCTCTTCATTTATCATCCATCTCATTTATCATCTGTCTTTCTACCTATCTACTGTTACTAGGTTTTAAGGTATCTCCACAAACACCTAGATATGAGTGGACCAGGGAAAACCCCTGAGAGTCAGGATACCTATGCAGTAACAGCATCTTTGTAGAAGGAAGTCAAGGGAAGGCAGTATGAATCCTGAATGGTTCTGAGAACCCCTGTATCCCTAACGCGTACTCACTGGAAAATGCAGCTGAACTGGCTGGGAGTTTCACAGGATCCAGATCACAGATGGGAGCAAGGGATGTGCTTGTTGAGATCTGATGGTGCTGGGACAGCCTGGATCCTATAGACCATTAGTCATAATAAGCCAATGTTTCCTTCCAGGAGGAACTATTGAGAATAGATTGGAAATTTAGCAGATTAGTAACAAAAGGGGCAAAAATATCCAGATAACAATGGGATTGGAGAGTTAAAAAGGGAGGTGTCACCAAGTCCGAGGTCATATTTTTAAATCACTTTGAGAGAAAAACAGAAAAGGGAGTTTACAGTCATGAATCTAGAAAAGTTATTCTGACCTCTCCTCCCTCTTAAAAGCAGACAAAAACTTGTTTACTTACATATGAGCAAAGGGAAAAGTATGCAATCTAACAAAGTGAATGAGGAGAAGAATAAATTCCCCGTGACCTGGGAGGCACATGGAAAGACCTGCCCACAAAGCAGATGAGAACTGAGCTGCAGGATTCCAGAGTGAACTGAAAGCAAGCAAGCAAATGGAAGATGCTGGGACAATGAATCACAAATAGAAAAACTCAGAAACGTGGTGATTAAGGAAGATTTTAAAAACAACTTGAAATAAAATAACAAAATCATTTCTGTAATGGAATTGCACCAAGAGGAACACAAAAGCAAGTAGACAGAAAGGATAATGCAATAAGAGAAGTAGAACAGGAAAAGGAAGAAAATTTTAGGGACTTCGCAGTGGTCCAGTGTTAAGAATCTGCCTTCCAATGCGGGGGATGAAGGTTGGATCTCTGGTTGAGGAGCTAAGATCTCATGTGCCACAAGGCAATTAAGCACCTGTGCTGCAAATAGAGAAGGCCCGCACACCAAACGAAGACCCAGTGCAGCCCTCTCCCCTTCCCCTGCAAAAAAGGAAGAAATTTTAAAAAATCAAAATGCATTTTAAAACAGCTGAGAGAAAGGGACAAGTTTAGAAGATTCAACCCATATCTAGTACAGATATTCCTGACCTAGAGGCATGAACTTTCAGGTTTGTGGATAAAACTCAGGTGATCTGTGGGTTTGATTGATAAAAATATGTCTACACTGCCGTTCACCTTTAGATGAAATTTAACATTTTTCTTTAGTTATTAAGGCATGAAAACACAGTAGTGTTAACAGTAACTGTGACTTGTCACCAAAATTAATCACAAACCTCATAATATCTATAGCTTAAAAAACTCCAAATGTCATTTACATTCGTCACTTTTTCAAACTTATAGTTATTATTAGGCCTGCCACTAGTTCTTATTATTTACTCTGATAATAAAGAAGTAGAAACAATTTAAAAAATATTTTTAGGAACTATATCTCAATATAGTTAATTTCCTATGATATTCTATGTATTCCATTTCATGCAAATATTACTCTGAAAGGGGGTCCATTGGTTTTGACAGACTGATAAAATTTCCACA
The DNA here is from genome assembly GCF_000754665.1 of Bison bison bison. Taxonomy (NCBI): domain Eukaryota; kingdom Metazoa; phylum Chordata; class Mammalia; order Artiodactyla; family Bovidae; genus Bison; species Bison bison. The sequence goes on along the minus strand of NW_011494952.1, from coordinate 4,960,850 downwards.
CATTTTGGAATCTCTATTATATAATAGGGGTTCCTGAAGGGAAATTATAATTCAGGACACTTTCCTGAAATAAAAGAGAATTTGAAATTACATGTTGAGAGCACTGGAAACTGGCCCATAATGGCTGACATTATCCTGTAAAGAAAAGTTCTTTGGACAGCCCAGCAAAAAGACCAATAGAAAGAAAATCAGATTGCCGTCAGAGACTTTTGCAGAAACACTTTACTGACTAAGGAAAATATGGTAACATATGTAAGAAAGCAAAGGAAAGAAAACGAGGGCCAAGAATCTTTATGTTCAGTCAAATTGACCTTTAAGTATAAAAAGCCTCTGGTAAACTGATGTAAACATGCATGAACACAGAGAATATTGTTCTCATATGCCTTTCCTGAGGAATCTAGCAGACTGCAATGCAATAAGCACGGAATTTACGAGTAAGCATTTTGAAACTTTTATAGCACTTTGACATTGCTGTGACATCCAAGCCCATGAATCATTTCTCCAGTAATTTATTTTTCATTGTACTCTACAAAAAGATTGGTCCATAGAAGATTGGAAAAAGATTTTTTAACTCTCCGTGCTAAAATATAGCTTCAGACAACCAAATTTACCTTAAGGGTGATTAGAGAACATTCAATATAAATTTACTGGTACAGTGAAAACCAAAACAAAAAGAGAAAAATCACGATAAGGGAGATCATATAACATGGAATATCTGTATGATCTGACAATGTAGATAATGTGACAATTTTAAAAATGGGAGCATTAGGAGTAGGGAGACAAAAAGCTGCCTTCTAGCTCTGCCCTCTGACAAAGTCTAGGAACAGTGATCCAATTATTAGTAATGAGCATTTCTCACATGCAGCCTGAAATCTTGAAATACGTACTATTTTCTCCTCTTGGATTTGCGTGATTCCAAGTCTGAAGCAAGAAATGTGTATGATTAGCCTTCAATGTATTAGAGAGTAAAGTGAAGTGAAAATGAAGTCGCTCAGTCGTGTCCGACTCTGTGTGACCCCACAGACGGCAGCCACCAGGCTCCCCCGTCCCTGGGATTCTCCAGGCAAGAGTACTGGAGTGGGGTGCCATTGCCTTCTCCGATTAGAGAGTAAAGAAGCTATCGAAGATTACCAAGGTTCCATAGCTAACTTGAAAGAGGCTCCTAGTGGTTGAATATGGAATAAACCAAGTTAAGGACTTGGGGAGACCTGAAGATGTTTACCAGGAGAGGGAAAATTCCTGTGTCTAATGGAAGAAACAATTTAAGGGCAATGAAATAATGGGTAGAAAGTAATTTGGAAAAAAAAAAAAGATCTTTAAAAGGCCTCCTCACTCTAACCTGTAATTCCATCCCTGCAAACTTTGCTGGCACTCAGGCTAACTGAGGCATTTGCCACTTGTACGGTGAGAGAATTAGGAAGAGACCCCATGTTGTCAGGAGGGACTAGAATGGATAGGAATGATTGATAGGCTATGTCTGTGCCATTGCTTTTGAAGTTACAGCAGGCCTGGGCCTGTATCATTTTCCAAAGGGCCTTCCTAGGGACCACTGCCATATATTATGAGACTGCTGAGTCATTCTCACTTGAATGATGGTTACCTGTATTTGCTTATGAACTCTGCAGGTCCTCTTGCAGTTTACAGCATAGAATGAATGACCTTCTTTAGCTTTACAATGGGTTAGTTAGCCTCAGAAAAGAAGATAGCAGCTCTTGAAAGACTCAAATCCGTGTGCCATTGAGTCCTACTCCTGAGGAAAGAAACACGACTCTTCTTTGATACTATGAGCTTCATAATTATTCTTCCCTGAAAAGATATTAAGGAATATCTAAACACATAATGTGTATTTTATGTTCCTAAGCCTTCTGTGTTTCATGCACTGCTACTTTGAATATTCTGCGATTTTAAAAATCAAGGCTAAAACAGGCCTTGAGATAACTAGAGAGCATTGCCCTTAAGTAAAAGGACCTTGAGACAAAAAGAAAATAATCATCATCTCCCATTTGCATAATGCTTTTAATTTTTCTTCAAAGCCTTTTTCATATCTATTATTTCACTTGATCTTCACAACAACCATATGAGGCTGTTCACTTTAAAGAAATGAACTTGAAAGCAGTGAACGTTTAAAATGTTTCCAAAAAAATGTAGTAAAACCACAAAGAAAATTCCCAGAGCATCTATACCGTAGCTCTAACTTAAACTGTATTTACTGCAAATTGTATTGACTCAGAAGAGATGGCGGCTCGTAAATACAGTTTCTCTGTCCTGAACCACATTCAAACTGCAGTTGTTATGAATACAAAAGAGCTTTCCGAGTACATAACTGTAGTTTTGCTGCATTAAAGCGAAAGGCTGGCATTTGGACTAGAAAACCGGCTGTAACTGTGTCTGTTCTGCATGGCAAGCATCTCAGTGCCTGCCAGCAATAGGGATGGATTTACATATATTGACTCAATCCAGCATATGAGTAACGATCAATTTTCTTGATCTATTCTATTCTGTCAATCTGTGCTTTTGCTAGCAAATTAGGAGACATTGCTGTCAGCCAGATATAGAGTTTCCTGGGCTTATGTGAGCTTTTAAGATCTCTTTTCTACTTAATTAAAAGATACATATGGTGGTTGGCAGAGAGTAACCAGACTAGTCAAAGTAACAAAATTTGCCATGTATAGATGAGTTCCTGGAAGAAAAATCATGAAAGATGGCAAAATAAATGTGATGGCAGACTTCCGTTTCTGAGGATAGTATATTTTCGTGGCAATTTTATTAATAGTAAAATAAATAGAAAGGGACAAATACAATTTATCTGTTAGAAGTAGCCAGTAAAAGCATCCTTTTCAGGAGTCATAAATTACTTTCAGGTAACAGTATGTAAGGGAAAATGCTTTCCTGTTTGGTCTCTCATATTAATGAATCATGTCATATCAATTCATTTGCTTTTGGTCCACATCAACTCTGCCCCCAGGTTGTACTGAAGTTGTAAGGAGGGTCAACTAACTTAAAGGAATTGGCAACATTCCCATAAGGAAAGACTGGACACATGTTGAGCCCCTTGAAGTTTCCTTTCTCCCCAGTGTACTGGTGAAACCAGGGAACCCAGCAGGCAAAATCCCAATACTTTTCTATTAGTCTTACAGGGAGTGAGGAATGGAGTATTTCCGCTAGGGGGCGCAGTGGTGCAATCTCAATGTTTTCTACTTTCTGTAACTTCTTTCAAGTGTTTTGGGGGATGCAGATTCTGAATCTGTACAAGAAGTGAAATGTGGGTATATATACACAGTTATTGGCTCTAATTAAGTACTAATCTGATTATGGATGACTTCTATCTGTTACTGAATGCTAGTGTTAAATACTTATGGAACTACCTCAACTTACCAGCGGATGGATTTTAGGAGTAGACATATTAGGAAGGAATAATAGCTGAAGTTCTGTACTGCAGTGAAGGCAACCAGGCTCTGATCCAGCCTGGTTCATTCATTGATGAGTCCTATGGTCATTAGGAAAATGTTGCCCTTTATGTACCTCAATTTTCTCATCTATAAAATGAAAATGTTGCAAGAGACACACTATTTTCAAACTTAATTTGGTGAATTTCCTCTGAAGCTGTCATTGGGGAAGAATGGGTGACTCTGGGACCCCTACTCCTAAAAACAGTGTTAGCAGATCTGCTTATAACCATTGTATAAGGCACACTTCCAATTAGATATTTTTCAAACTGAGGCTAACAGGGGTTTAAAATCTTGGCATTAGAGCATCTTTAAGGTTTCTTACACCTCTAAAATTCTATGACCAGTATGAGAACACATGAGCCTTTTTGTTTATAGGGTTTATACATAAGAATTTTGCTCTCCAAATTCCAGGAATGAATGTAAGCTAAGTCACCTCCAGTTCTCAGTGGTTCTTTCCTCACTGGTCATGTCTGACATGATAGCCCCTATTCAGCTAGCTCACTGATACAGCATCTGGCACATAGGATGAAGGCAATAAATTGGCATAAATGGCTCTCTGGTCTCCCTAAGATTGACACGTCTAGATTTTTGCCAAAAAACTGGTGAGAATGGCCAAATGGAGAACGGGCATCCCAAGGGGCAAGCACTGGGCACGAGAGCAGACTGAGAAGAAGATAAAAATAAAACTGAGGTGTCTGATCCCTAAGAATCAATACATCGACACAAATTCTGAATTTGTTCCCTAACCCATCTCATTTGGTTTGGAAATGAAAATAGACATACGGTGCTCTTTGCAAAAGCTGCATCTCCTTTTTGATCTCCGCCTCCACTGCCTCCCCCTTGACACATGGTGTTAAATAGCTCGGCGCTGAACATTTGCCCTATGGAGATGGCAGGATGGAAGAGTTCAGCCCAACCTGCACTGCACGGGACGACCCGGGAGTGGAGGTACAGGCACTTCCGGTGAGAAGTCTCAGACTGGGATCCAGAGCCATAGTGGACTGTGAGCTAAAGTGTATACTGTCCTTTCCCCTATTATGTCAGGTCTCTAATGCTCACACTCAACACTTAATGTATTATAGCTAATCCTACTAGGAGTACTCCCACGTCTTTCCAAACTAAAAGAAATCAAGACCGGGGTGGGGGCGTGCAGGACCTATGTAAGGACACGTATTAAGTTTGACAGTCCGGCTTGCCGTGATGAATATTCCCTGAAGGAGGGGTTGTTATCTTAAGATTTCCCATAGCTCATAGATATGAGATGGGCCCATGAGTCATTAATCAACCTGTATTTAATGAGCATCTACTTTGTGCCAAGGATGCCATTACATCCTAAAGATTTGGTAATGAACAAGACACACTTTATACTTTCACAAAATGTACAATCTTAAGGGGAATACTGGCAATAAATTTTATTTGTGCAAAGGTTAAAGGTAATCCCCAAAAACCTATAAGGCTAAAACAGTTAAGAAGGGGACCCAAGCTCATCCAGGGATCAGGGAGGGCTTGGCTTCTCTGAGGAAGCAGTTGTATATCTGGTACAACTAAGCCAGGTTTTTCTAAAACTACTTGATAACAATCACCTGGGCATTTGTTTCTACTATTCTAAGTTCCTTCTCTTAGAGATTCTGACTGAGTAAATCAAGGGGTGAGATCTTGGTGTATATATTTGTAACTTTCCTAGGTTATTCTTGCAATTGAGGAGGTTGAGAAAATCCTCAATGAAGGGGCAAGCATTGTAGACAGAGGGACTGTCCATACTGAGGTGCCATGTCAAGAGGATCAGAGAGGATTTGCTAAAACAATTTTTTATGATGTTGAAACCTTGCCCAGTGACTGAGAAGAAGCTAAGGTGAATTCTGGGATGTGAGGAAGAAGAGAAAATTGATGGGTGCTCTGCAGAAACAACTGGACTTCCTGATTCCCTCAAGCAATCCCTAAAGCAAGAGAGTTCCAGAAAAACATCTACTTCTGCTTCATTGACTAAGCTAAAGCCTTGACTGTGTGTATCACAACAAACTGTGGAAAATTCTTCAAGAGATGGGAATACCAGACCACCTGACCTGCCTCCTGAGAAATCTGTACACATCAATAAGCAACAGTTAGAACCAGACATGGAACAATGGACTGGTTCCAAATTGGTAAAGGAGTACGTCAAGGCTGTATATTGTCACCTTGTTTATTTAACTTATATGCAGAGGACATCATGTGAAATGATGGGCTGGATGAAGAACAATCTGGAATCAAGATTGCAGGGGAAAATATCAATAACCTCAGATATGCAGATGATACCACCCTTGTGGCAGAAAGCAAAGAGAAACTAAAGAGCCTCTTGATAAAAGTGAAAGAGGAGAGTGAAAAAGCTGGCTTAAAACTCAACATTCAAAAAACGAAGATCATGACATCCAGTCCCATCACTTCATGGCAAATAGATGGGGACACAATGGAAACAGTGACAAGACTTTCTTTTCTTGGGTTCCCAAATCACTGCAAATGCTGACTGCAGCCATGAAATTAAAAGATGCTTGCTCCTTGGAAGGAAAGTTATGACAAACCTAGGCAGCATATTAAAAAGCAGAGACATTACTTCACCGACAAAGGTCTATCTAGTCAAAACTATGGTTTTTCCAGTAGTCATGTATGAATGTGAGAGTTGGACCATAAAGAAATCTGAGTGCTGAAGAATTGATGCATTTGAACTGTGGTGTTGGAGAACACTCTCGAGAGTTCCTTGGATAGCAAGGAGATCAAACCAGTCAATCCTAAAGGAAGTCAGTCTTGAATATTCATTGGAAGGGCTGATGCTGAAGCTGAAGCTCCAATACTTTGGCCACTTAATGCAAAGAGCCAACTCTTTGGAAAAATCCCTGATGCTGGCAAAGATTGAAGGCAGGAGGAGAATGGGATGACAGGGTATGAGTTGATTGGATGGCATCATCAACTCAATGGACATGAATTTGGTGATGGACAGGGAAGCCTGGCATGCTGCAATCCATGGGGTTGCAAAGAGTTGGACATGACTGAGCGACTGAATGGAACTGAAGGCTACCCCGAAATTAAGTTTGCTTCCATTTGCTATAAATGTTATTTTCTTTAAACAACATGGAGAAATGTAGTGTAGCTGAACAAGAGGGGCAGTTTGTGGAGACTTAGAAAGACTCTAGCTTTCTAAAATACATCCTCTAATGATGCATAAAAGTCTGCAGAGAATCTACTTGTAGGTTTATATTTCAATTAAACATTAATAGTCATGGCAAAGGGGCTCCCCATCAACCATAAATCTGAATGTCTTCATTTGTGTTAGACACTGTGTATGAACCTTCAAAGCTACTTATGCAGCTATGCAAATGGCTCTTAGGAGAGATTATATGCAAAATAAATGAAAGATTAACCTTGCTTATCATATATTTGAGCATAAAGGTACACCCTGCCCGTCGCTTTTAGAATCCCTGGCAATCGTTTGCTGAAGCTGGCTTATATTGGCACATGAGAGTGTGTTGATAGCATCTTTTCCCATTTTTGTATCCAGTGACACATTGGTAGCTTGAAATCAGCCATTGTGGGAGCATTTACCCTATGGAAATCAGCAATTTGTTTTTCATTGCTGAAAGCCTATTGTTAAACACTCACTTGCACACCACTGCCTAACAGGTATTCACAGTTCTGAAGCTGTGGCTATTTTTTCATGAGAGTATTCACTCCTACCAGTGAAGGCGCCTTGTTCCCTGCTCTTTTTCATTAGGGAAGAAAGTCTTTCCCAACACCTTCACTTCACTTCTGTTACTTCTCCTTGGTTAGACCTTTATCCCAAGGCCATTTAGGGGAGGCTGGAGTAGTATCTGGCCAAGGGGGATGAAGCTACTCTATTTGGTTCTAAATCACTCCTGACTTAAAACTGTAGAACTGGGGACAATAGTCCTGAATAAAACTGAGGGTCTATTAGTAAACAAGACAGGGACTTCATCATGGGCCAGGAAATGAATAATATTTCCCATATATGTAATACAAGAAAAAGATGAATGTGGTCTTTAAGATCCGGAAGCCTGAACCTTAATAGAACAATGCCATCCCTGTTTCGTTTTTGTTTTTAACATTTTATGCTCAGTCTCTTACAGCAGTGGTTCTCCAAGTGTGGTTCTTGGATCCGCAGCATCAGCCTCATCTGGGAACTTGTTAGAAATACAGACTCTTGGGCTCCATCCCCCAAGTCTACTGAATCTGAAGTTGTGAAGGGAGGACGTGATGGGATGGGAAGGTCTGATTAGGGGTGTGGTGTAGCAGTTGGTGTTTAATAGATGTTCTGGATGGTTCTGATGGATCCTAAAGCTTGAGAACCACTGTCCTAAGTGTGTGCTCAACTCTGTCAGTGTGGTGGGTGTAAAGTGAATTTCAGTGAATAATAAGCACTCAGTTGGTGTTAGACACATAGTAGGCACAGTCATTGACTCATTAATTTATTTAATATACTTTTTTGAGCATTTGTTGTGGTTACCCTGTATCATCTAATTGGTTACCCTAGCAACCCACTCCAGTGTTCTTGCCTGGAAAATCCCAGGGATGGGGGAGCCTGGTCGGCTGCCATCTAGGGGGTCACACAGAGTCGGACACGACTGAAGTGACTTAGCAGCAGCAGCAGCAGAAGCCAGTATGATCTTTTAAAAATGAAAATCAGTTGTGCTGCTTGTTTTTTTGTTTGTTGAAGTATGGTTGATTTACAATGTTGTGTTAATTTCAGGTGTATAGCAAAGTGATTCAGTTAGGCACACACACACACACACACACATACACACACACATATCTATTCTTTTTCAGATCTTTTCCCATATAGGTTATTACAAATATTGAGTATAGTTCCCTGTGTAATAGAGTAGATCTTTGTTATTTATAGTTATTTACATATGTAGTATGCTGTTTGCTTTCTTAACATCCTTCAGTGACTTACATAGCAAAATGAAATACAAATTTGAAGTCCCTCCATGGCTTGGCCTGTCTGCCTCTCCCAACTCCTTTCTTCTTTTAATCCTCTTTCCTCTTGGTGCCTATACCACGCTGGTCTTCTTTCTATGGTTGACTCTGTTTTGACATTCTGGCTTTGGCTCAAATTTCACCTTTTCAAAGAAGGCTTATGACTGCCTTATCAAAGGTACCCTCCACTTATCTTCATCATGTTCACCATTTTTTTCATGGCATCTAAAATCAGCATGTCTGTTCACTCACTTAAAGTCTGACTCTTCCTCTGGAACGTAAGCTCCACAGGGGTGCTGCTACCTCTCTGTATCTAAGCGGACCCTGGGACCCTGGTCCTAATGCATATTTGTTGAGTCAATTTCCAGGCATTACCCTAGATGTGCCAGAACTGAGATTTGAATTGCTAGAGGAAATTAACAGCTGGAATCAGTGCTTTAACAGATTCATATCATGCTTTTTTTTATCACTTGTAAATTACAATCTATTCCATTTGTGGAAACTTAAATTTACTTATAGGAAACTCTTTAAGGGCTCATGGAACTCACTTGTCTGGACAAGATCAGGTTGCTTCAGGTTGAGCTGGCGGTGTGTTCATTTACTGATGGGAGATTGCCAGGAACTTGAAAAAGAATATCAAAATGTCTTATTCCTTGCACTATATCAGATAAGCAAGTAACTGACTCAGAAAATTTATGATAGCCTTGCAGTTGTTTTTCCCAGAGACTGTTCTGGAAAGAGATGAAATCAGACTCCAGTGCCATCTAGTGGTCATGTTTAGTTCCTATAGAAATAAAATCCAATATACTTTGATTTGTATTGTGGGAGTTTTGTGTGTGTGTCTGTCTGCCTGTCTGTCTTTCTAGTCTTACATACTACTTTAGTTATATTAATGTTGATGTGGGTTGCTTAAATTCTAGGAAATTCATGAGAATCAGTAATCTTTCCTGTTGTCGTATGGTGATAGAAATACGTTTAGTAAATAACTGTATTAGGTGACCATTCGTTGTTTTCAGCTTTGCAACACCTAAGAGACTGAATCTATTTGATGTCCCCATTTGGTGGTACGTATTGGCTGTCACTCAGAGGCAGAGAGAGAATCCTGAACTTCTATTCTTCAATCACCAGGGTACGTTCGACTTTGTTGTATATTCAGATGTCACATCCCATCCTTGTTTTCCATCTTCCCCATTGGTTCCTAGCAAGTTTCATTTCAAAAGCTAACCAAATCTTTAGTTGGAGAAGCAAAATGGAAAAGCAATTTAAAACAAAAATTAGAACCTCACTATTTTTTAATAAAATTATTTTCACCCTCTGTAGCCATAATAAGATCTATAGGGTCTGTAGAAACTAATGGGAATTAACATTCTAGGTGCATATAAAACAGTCTGTGCCCTGTACTAAGCATTCTATTCACGTCTTTACATACTAAGCGACCCTGTACAACATAGATGTGGACTCCCCATTTCTATTTTATTAGTTTTTTAAAAGATTAGGATTTTATTTTATTGTTTATTTGAAAGTTTTGTTTTTTGCCTGCACTGTGTGGCTTGTGAAATCTTAGTTCCCTGGCCGGGGATCGAACCTGCACCCTTGGCAATGAGAGCGAAGAGTCCCAGTTGCGGCACCAAAATTCCCAGGACTCCCTATTTTTAAAAAAGAAAGAGTAGAACTCATAGAAATATCATTTTTGAGCCTCTAATAAATGTCAGGCATTATGCTAGATGTTTTCTACACATTCTTTAATCCTACAAATTTTTAGAAGTAATATTATCATCTATCTGTTCAGTTGAAGAAACTGAAGCTCACTTTGCCCCAGATTCCCATATCTGAGGACTGGAGTTAGAGTCCTTATGGCTGGCTCCAGATTGTTCTCTTTCTTCTACTTCTTTTCCAGTATTTTAGAAAGAATTTTGATTTTTAAGTGTTTAAAAGATATATTTCTCCTTCCACTCCACATCCCATCAGATGACCAGTAGTTTGAGGGCAGGGCCCACATCAGGGCCTGGCATGTAAGAACTCAGTAAATATTTGTTGAATGAGTTGAAGGAGGCAGGCTTGGGAAGGTTCCAATTCTCTAGTCAGTCTCTTGGTTAACACTTGTACCAGTTGTTTATTGCTGCATAAAATATTACCCCAAAACTCAGTGGCTGAAAATAGCAGACAGTTATCTCCCAACTGCTGTTGCTCAGAAATCCAGGAGCAGAATACCTGGGTCTCTTGAAAGGCAGTTGTCAAGATTTTGGTAAAGGCTCCAGACATCTCAAGACCCAGCTGGGGCAAGGTCTGCTTCTATTCAGTACGATGATTCGCCTCTGCCCCCAGGAGAGATGTGTCCACGCTCACTCACCTGGCCATTGGCAGACCTCACCTCCCTACAGGTCAGCCTTTTTGCCAGGCTACCTCGTGACATGGCAGCTGGCTTTCCCCAGAGTGAAGCGATCCAGGAGAGAATGACAGAGAACACCTGTGATGGAATCCAGTCTTTTTTACAACCTAATCTTGGGAGTGATGTGTTTCTTTTTTAAAATTAATTTTTGTTGGAGTATAGTTGCTTTATAATGTTGTATTAATTTCTTCTGTATAGCAAAGTGAATCAGCTATATGTATGCATACATCCCCTCTTTTTTGGATTTCCTTCCTATTTAGGTTACCACAGAGCATTGAGTGGAGGTCTTTGAGTTACACAGCAGGTTCTCATTAGTGATCTGCTTTATACATACTATCACTAGTATATACATGACATCTTTTTACTTCTGTTGAATTCTCTTCATTAGAAGTGACTCATGAAATCCTTCCCACTTAAGGGGAGAACAGTTCACAAGGGCATGGAGATCAGTGGGGGACATCTCAGAGGCTGCCAACTGTAACATTAGTGGCATGCCTTCTGAGTATTAAGTTGTGAAACCATTCTGTAATATTCTAGATTCGTTCCTTCCCTTAATAACCAACAATGTTTTGTAAGCCGGCTGAGGCAGGCTCTCATAGTGTATAGGAGAGCTAGTTCTGGTGGTAGGCAAACTGGATCCAAATTCTAGCTCCCTCCCTTCACAACTGTGGTCCCAATGATGTCTCCATTCCTTTACATGAAGTAGACTTTGTAACAGTGCTTAGTGCGTAAGTCGGTCTTAAGGATTAAATGAGATACTATCCGGGCATTGCTAGTTTCAGCACCTTACAGCATGAACATGGCAATGGACCACAATTAATACAGTGTAAATGTGCATGTGAATTTATTTCCAACTCTCCACAGTGCTTTCTTACGTATTTTCTATTTTATTTTATTCTTAATGTAATCCTAATAAGGTGTGGTAGAATCTGATGCAGTGGTACCCACTTTGCATTTGAGACACATAAAAATTGAATGATATGCCAGTAAATGATGAAGCCAGGTCTATAATCCAGTTTTCCTTTTGCCCAAAGAATTTCTCTTTCCTGCTTCTTTCTTTTTTATTTTAATATCTGTGAGAGATGGGCGAAGACCTTCCCTACTACTCCGTCTCTGTGTATATTTGGTACTCTGTGACAACAGAGCTGGAAGAATTACCTAGGTAATGAGGCCAGATGTTATCTCAGAGCAGACAGAGTCATATTTTGAATGTTGTAAAAGAACCATCTATAAACTAACTGTAATACATGTACCACATTCTAAACAGTACAGTTATGGTAGCTTAGGAAACCCACATCCTGGCTTCGGTTCTTCATTCTAAGAGTATGGTTTTCTGTTAAGTTAATGAAAAACAACCTCACAAGATTCAGATTCTATCCCTTAATTTAAGAATGGTCTACCAAAAAGCCTAGGAGACCTCCTCATGATAGATTCCAAATGATATTTTACCTAAGCCAACAATAAAACTCTATAATAGAGACATTGAACCACAAATACATTCCTATTTAATTCCTATTATTCTCCAAGTCCTCAACCCCTTCTCTTTCTTTCCCTCCCAGAAAACCCCAAATTCAGGCCAAACAATAATGAAGAAAAATATTGTTGACTATGTGTCATAATCACATCTGTCTTTGGGAACAGAGGACTCTATTCCCCAGATATTAGATGCAGCCTTGAATCATTGTAATTTATGAAGCTGATCTGTTCAGAAGAAAGGTCATTTTATTATTGAGGCTCGGTGTTTCTTTCTCTCTGTTCCTTCTTTACAAAATAAACAAGCAGCAGATTCAATCAAGCTGATGATCTCTTCTCCCTGAAATGATCACAGCCTTCTTTTGAGCCCTGTGTTGTTGAGTCTTCCAGATGCATATGAGCCACCCAGCTCTTTAGACTTTTACTTACTGGAGTCTACAGTGTGCTTTGGGAGGCTTAAAAAGAAGGAAGTGAGGGGAAACAGGAGATTATTATAAAGGAAGGAAAGGGTGAAAACAATACTTGATGGGTGTATGTCTAACTTTTCAAATATTATTGGAAATTTAAGAGAAAACAAAGTTTTTGACACCTTTATGGAGTATCAAAAGAGTTGGCACCTCTTTAATGTTTAAAAGAGAGAAATCCTTCAAAGCCAGACTCTGTATGCTTCTTTTTGCCCCATTCTCTGACCTAACAGACTTAGTTGTTCGGGGAGGCCTCCGAAGGCAATAGGTCATCACCGCCACTGGTGTCCACATGCAGCCCTACAGCTGAGCAAGCAAGAAAATCATGTCACCACTGTGACCTTTTGGGGTGCTGATCTAATAGAATATGGTGTTCTGATCTAATAGAACATGGTGTTCTCAAGAGCTGGTCAAGACTGGAGAGCATGTACAGCAAAAACATCAGTGGCACCATAACACAAATGTGTGTGTGTCTACCTGCTAGATAGATAGTGCTGACAGTTGGACAGCATTGTAGATATATTTAATAATTATACACTTAAAAATGGAGTGCTAAATTTTATGTATATTTTGTCAACATAAAATGTAAGTCCATGTAAGAAATACACAGATAAGCATATGTATGTGTATATCTATCTATCTGTAATCAACAATCTTTAAGCAGTATCCCATATTCAAGCCACATGTTGAGACATGTGTACCACCTTGGGTCATACATTTTGTGAGGACCTCAAAGAAGTTAAGACATCCTCAGAGTTGGAATCTCAGCTCAGGAAAGATCTGGAGACTACTGGGTAGAATGAACGGAGGAGGAAAGTAGGTATTATTGCCCAGGAGGAGTGAAGATATTTTAAGACCAGAGTCACTTTCAAATCCAGAGTAGTGTCACCTGGAGAGAAGAGACTGGCTGGGGGAGAGCTAGGAAAAATGACTAAAGCTAACAGATTGGACCTCAAAACCTGATGAGCTTTCTAACAATTTGAGAACACAGCAGTGCAATCAGACCAGTGAACTCAACTATCCCACCAGAGTCCAGTCCAGTAGCTAGAGCATCTTACCCAGGTGGCAGTTTAAGGAATGATGATGGATGCATTTTCAGAAACCCAGACTCAGGCTGTCTACAGTGTACTGCTGATCTCACAGACTAATAATAACGACAACAACAATAAATAGCTATATAGCATACTTATTCTACGCCAGGCACTATGCAATTGCCTTGCACATCAAAAGATAACAGCCCCAGAGAGATTTTTAACTTCTGATATGAGACAGAATATAGGAAAAGAATTCCCTTTTTTGACAGCGAAGGATAAGTGGAATGTCAGGGAATTCAATCAGGCAGGTAATTCATCTCAGTTCTTTGGTTATTTTTGAATCATCTCTTCCTTTCAACAACTGTGGTATAAACATACAATGGAATATTACTCAGATGTAAAAAGGAAGGAAGTACATACTAAGACATGGATGAGCCTTGAAAACATTGTGCTAAGTGAAATAAGCCAGATGTAAAAGGACAAATACTGTGTGAGTCGACTTATGAAGTATTTAGAATAGGCATGTTTGTAAAGACTGAAAGTAAATTAAAGATAACTGGGGCCTGGGAGAGGGGAGAATTGGAAGTTATTGCTTAACAGTTATAGAGTTTCTGTTTGCAGTGATGAAAATGTCAGAGAAATAGACAGTGGTGATGGTTGCACAACATTGTGGATATGTTTAATGCCTCTGAATTATACACTTGAAAATGGTTCAATGGTAAATTTTATGTTATATATATTTCATGTCAAATTTTAAAGAGGGCTATCCACCCTGATATATTATCTCTTTCTTCTGGCTCACTCAGAGAAGAATTCGGTTTAAATTGGGGAAATTTCTGAAGAGAAGAGTCTGTGCCCGACGTGGTAATTCCTGGGCCCAGAGCTGCTTGGAGGTCTTTCTCAGAAGGATCTGAGTGGGGACAATCCAGGTTTCCAGCCAACATTGGTTCTCAGCAGTGATACCACCCCTTGGGCATGGTCAAAAGGAGCCCCCGTTCTGAGCCTTTTACTTTAGGGAACCCTGTCTAACAGGATTTTCCGTGACAATGGAAATGTTCCATAGCTATCCAGTAGTTACTAACCACAGGTGCCTGTTAAACATCTGAAATATGCTCAGCCTTACTGAAGAAATGACTTTTTAAAAATTGGGATATAGTTGCTTCAGTGTTGTGTTAGTTTCTGCTGCATAATGAAGTGAATCAGCTATATGTATTATATGTATACATATATCCCCTCCCTCTTAAGCCTCCCTACCACATCCCACCCCTCTAGGTCATCCCAGAGCACTGACCTGAGCTCCCTTTGCTGTACAACAGCTTCCCACTAGCTATCTGTTTTACACATAGTAGTATGTATATATATATACGGAGAAGGCAATGGCACCCCACTCCAGTACTCTTGCCTGGAAAATCCCGAGGACCGAGGAGCCTGGTGGGCTGCAGTCCATGGGGTCGCTAAGAGTCGGACACAACTGAGTGACTTCACTTTCACTTTTCACTTTCATGCATTGGAGAAGGAAATGACAACCCACTCCAGTGTTCTTGCCTGGAGAATCCCAGGGACGGGGGAGCCTGGTGTGCTGCCGTCTATGGGGTCGCACAGAGTCGGACTCGACTGAAGTGACTTAGCAGTATATAAATGTCAGTCCTGAACTCCCAATTCATCCCACCCTCTCCTTCCCCTCCCTGTGTCTACACATCCATTCTCTACGTCTGGGTCTTTACTCCTGCCCTACAATTAGGTTCATCTGTAGCATTTTTCTATTATAGATGCCACATATATGCTTAATATATGATATTTGTTTTTCTTTCTGACTTACTTCACCCTGTATGACTGTCTCTAGGTCCAGCCTTGTCTCTCCATATAAGGAGCTGATTTTTAAATCTTATTTAATATTAACTAATTTAAATAGCCACATAGGTCTGGTGGCTATTGTATGGGACAGCATAATTTTAGACAGTTTCACTCTGGCCTGCCCCTGGTCATGCCCCTCCCCAAGATGTGAGTGGTCAAAAGGTCTTAAAATGTCCAATTCCTCTTGGTTTCTCATATGGTAGAAGCAGGCATAATGAGAGATGGGTGGTGCCAGAGCCCTGACATCCAACTGAGTCTGTTGAAGGGAATTTGGAAATAGGGTCATAAGAGGAAATTAGGAGTCATATAAAAAGTTGGCAAGAGTTGCTTTTGATCCTGGCAAGTGCAGGCATGAAAATAGGTCATGGTGGGAGAACTTGGGTCATGAAGATGAGAATACAAGGCTGGATGATGTTTTGTGCATATGTGATCACCTTGGATGACATACTTCCTCCTGGGGATTTGGGGGAGAGAAAGGGTTCTTTCCAGACCATTTCAATAGTGAGGGGAGGTTGTTTGCATTCTGCTGAAGAGTGGGACCTTCCTGACTCCAGAGCTTAGTCTATTAGGGGCAGGCCTCGGTTGTGCATAGAGGTCTTGGAATCCATAATAGATTGGAAGAAGATGGTCATGCAGAACTAGCATGGCAATGATTTTGTCCAAGTAAAACTTTATGGCTTCTAAATTCCCACTTCTTTAACATGTTTTTGCTTTTTCTTAAATTCTGCCTTCTCTCTAAAAAGATCATATTCACTATCCCTGTTCCCAAATTGTAAAACTGAAAACATAGGTCAGAATTAGGGAAGCCTAAGTTTGGCTGATTCAAATCACTAGTGAATTTGGAGATGAAAGGATGAAAGACCAGTTCTCTTGTTACTGATTCTTTTCTGGAAAAAGCTTTTTATTTGCTCTGTCTTGGCAATCGCTTGATCAATTATAAAATTGCACACCTTTCATTTTCCTTTGGAAATATTTTCAACAGTGAAGAAGAAAATGTACTCTGCTGAAGCTATGTGCTGCCTTGATGTGTCTGTTTTGTGATGCAATTAGGGAGCCACTGAAACCACCATGAAGTTGGCTACTCCATGGGAGGGGAGTAAGAAAGAGCTGCACCTTCTCTTTCTTTGACTTTTCACTGAGTCCAGAGAGGAAAACGTATAGTTGTTCTAAAGCACATGGAGAACCCTGGATAAAACTGCAAGGTAATCATATTACTTCTAAAAATACCAGAGAAAATATAGGGATGGTACAACCAACATTTAAGTTAGGATGCGTTGAGTGCCTATTCCATTCCAGGTACTTCTCACACATTTATACTCTGCTACTGCTAAGTCACTTCAGTCGTGTCCGACTCTGTGTGACCCCATAGACGGCAGCCCACCAGGCTCCCCCGTCCATGGGATTTTCCAGGCAAGAGTACTGGAGTGGGGTGCCATAGGCTCAGAGAGTAAAAGTCACTTACCAAAAGATGCACAGCCAGGTGGTAGACTTAATT
This sequence comes from Bison bison bison, assembly GCF_000754665.1. NCBI lineage: Eukaryota > Metazoa > Chordata > Mammalia > Artiodactyla > Bovidae > Bison > Bison bison. The sequence continues at coordinate 4,943,727 of NW_011494952.1, read as the reverse complement.
CTGTCTAATGGCAAATGTCATAAACAATGTGATGCTAGTCTTTCTCAGTCCATTTATTCCAGGCTTTTAGGTATCTGATGATCTCATAAGCCCTCACTCCACCAAGGCTTCTCCTAGTACCACCCACCTTGGGTCTCCTTTGATCCCACAGAACCCCTGCTCTCAGTCTGCCCTATCTCTTTCCCCCTATTCCTGAAATCTGACTTGTTTTCTTATTTCCTCAGCATCTTGCTATTCTCACTGTCAGTAAATGATCTGAAGAGATTAAGCTATAACTCATCACAACAACATTTGCATTTTGAGAAGGTCATCTGTGGACAGTATTACCATAATCAAAAAAGATGATTCTCTAGTATAGAAAATTTCAGGCACAAGACAAGCAGATCAAGCAAAGCATTAGTACATCTGAGTGTGATGTTTGAATGTACCTGTGTCTGCATGTTTGAGGAGGGGACAGTCTTAGGAAAAGACGTTCATGGTTTCGTTCTAATACACCTCATAAACTGATGCGTTGCAGTCTTTTTTCATGATTGCTCCCCGAAGGACAATTTTTTTCTTAATTGCCCTTTCTCATAATAGACTGTATCTGTTTATATACTAACATAATCTGTACTTTTGTACATAAAAAGAGTAAGGGTCTTTTTGAGACACCTCACAGCCAGTTTTCGCCTCGTTGGGGATGATATAACCAAAGTGGAGAATGTGCGCAAACAGACCACCGTCTGCATTTTTGTGAGACCAGAAAGCGTGGTAGTAAGAGCATACTTTCTAAGTTAAAATTCTAGTTCCTTTCCTTCCTGGCTGTGTGGCCTGGGCAAGTTATTTAACCCATCTGTGCTTCAGTTCTCTCATATGTAAAGCAGGTTTAATAATAGTCCGTACTTCATAGCTTAGAACAGGTCTGCCGGCAAAGTAGGAATTAAGCGTTAGATATTGTATTTCATGTCAGGCTGCGCATAGAAAGTCATGTTACTTTTACTGCACACTGGGGAAAGCTGAGCTAAGATGGGTGAGTCTTGGGGTGTCTATAGGACTTACTGGAAAAAGTTTTGTATTCTGTTACTGTAAGAAAAAAATATAAACATGAAAAACAATTTTAAAAACTGTATAGAACTTTCAAATAATAAAATTTCCAAAAAATGTAGTGGGAAACTTGAATGTATTTGTCATTAGTGCCAGAAATGTTGGCCCACACGTGGTGGCAATTGTCCGTGTGAGATGCTAAGGGTCTTCAGTGTCACAGTAATAATTCTGAATTCAAGACATTCATAGTGGGAGTCATTCAAATGGTACCTGAAGATAATCTTAATCTTTGTAATTTGTTTTGAAGAGTCATTTTGAAAAAGGGTGAACATGGTTTAGTGCGATGAAGATTTAGAACTTCTCCTATCCTCTGGCTGGTTTGTAGTTTGCTTTGGGCAGGCAGCGGTGTGCCACATCCCAGTGGTTGGGAAGCTCTGATGTTGCATGTAAGCCTGGCCCAGAACACAGAGGCGAGATGAATTTTCCTGATAGAAGCCCTTTGCAGAAGCACTGTACTGCATTGTCTTCATCTGAAAAGAAGACCCAAGCTTGGCTTCTTAAAGGAACTCTTTCCAGTCCCATTCAGGGCAGTCCCCACTTGGTCCAAGAAGGGAGGCCTGCGGGGGTGGTGGCAGTAGCTCAGAACAAAAGCAGGAGGAAGGCAGCCAAGGACCAGTTGGCAGGAGATGCTGATGCCCAGGGTCTGACTGGATGGGCCAGGAGGCGAAAGTGTGGCTCTGAGACCCGTGTCCAAACTGGTTTCCTGCCCCCAACCCAACCAGAGCCCCTGGTAGATTTCTAAAAATACAGAATTAAATTTCCTCTCACCTCTATTTGAATAATTCCATGCTTTTTATTATTGTTTCCCAGCAGTGAACTCAGAGAACTGCATGTGCTAGCCAAGCCTAATGATTGTTTTATAAATATTTATAAATCAGATACTATCTTCCTTTCTTTCCTCTCTCTGTCTGGCTATACATTATTGGGAGACTCATTCTTCCTTTTCCCAGTCGCTCCTTTGACGTTTTGCGGAATTGGGGAGGGCATTTGGAATCTGACATTTTTCTTTGATGTGCTTGCCTGTACTTTGGGAGTCTTTGTTAAGAAGCTTCATTCTGAAGTATTTAAAGGGGGGCCTCCCGAGGTGGCCTTATTGTTCACATGTGCCCAAACCAAACTGAAGCCTCTTAGTCGACATTTATCTTCTTTTTCAGAAGAGAGGACTCATTTAGTATATTCATTTATCAACAGAGATTTCCTTCTGGTTGGGACAATGTCTTTTGCCCATCCTAAAAAACATGAGAAATAAATTTTTTTTTTTTAAAGCATGAGAAATAAAGGGGAGGGGGAGAAGAGGAACTATCTAGAGCAGAAAAGTCGAGACGTGAAATCAGTAACAGTTCTGTAGACCAGGTCTTTTTCCTGGAAACCTTCTGTCCGTTTTCTGGCAGCAAATGGTGCCCCATCTATGGCATTTGGAAACCTGCCTCGGTGGCCGTGGCTTTCAGGAAGTGGTGCCAGACTAATTAGATTATGTTAACTGTGCCCAAGCCATTATATTGGATTGATCTTAGTTTTTATCCTAAGCCTGGAATCAGTACAGAAGCTAATTGCTAAATAAATGCAAGTCCCCTATCTGGTAACAATAGATTCTCCTGATCTTCACTGGCTGGGATGAGACATTGTCTCATGGGAGAGGGCACAGAGGCCCTTCAGAGTGGACACTAACTTAAGCAGAACTTGCTCTTCTAGTTTCCAGGTGTGCCTAGAGCCAAGGCTATTGATTGATTAATTGATTGATTGATTGCAGAATAGTTGGTTTACAATGTATTAATTACTGCTATATAACAAAGTGATTCATTCAATTATATATATACAGACATGCACACACACACACCCATACATTCTTTTTTTTTTTTTAATGTTTTTTTCCATTATGGCTTATCCCAGGACAGGAATGTTGTTCTGTGTGCTCTACAGTAGGACCCTGTTGTTCATCTGTTCTATATATAAAAGCTTACATCTGCTAACCCCA
>NW_011494952.1:4926462-4940569 GCF_000754665.1 Bison bison bison | reverse complement strand
CCAGCTTCCCACCCCATCCTTCCCCCAGCCTTCCCCCTTCCCTCCAGCAACCACTAATCTATTCTCTGTGTTTGTGATTCTGTTTCTATTTCATAAATAGTGGTTTATTTGTGTCATATTTTGGGCTCCCCAGGCAAGTGATATCATATGGTATCTGTCTTTCTTTTTCTGACTTACTTCACTTAGTATGATCATCTCTAGTCGCATTCATGTTGCTGCAGATGGCATTGCTTCGTTCTTTTTTATGGCTGAGTAGTATTCCATTATATGTATGTACCATATCTTTATCTGTTCCTCTGTTGATGGGTATTCAGGTTGTTTCTGTGTCTGAGCTATATGTCTTATTACATTAAGATCTTCCAGAAAGTTTATCTTGATTACAAAGGGAAAAGTGCTTATTCAGATGGTTTCCTAGGAGAGCAGTCTAGGAACAGAGGTACATAATCTTAATAACTGTAACCACCTGAAGGATGGCAGCAGCAGTATAAGTAGGAATGTGTCCAGTTTCTTGTTCATGCCATAACTGGCTTCATACAAAGTACTTATCTCACCTTCTCTCATTTTGCAATGATCCTAAGGAAACACTTAGCACATTTCAAAGCATTTAGGACAACCCTATGGGGATGGGCCATTCCTAACCTTCTGAGAGATGAGGAAACTGAGGCTGAGTAGCTGAGATACGAAATAATTTCCCAAGGCCAAGGAGTGGCCGGACTGGCATGTACCCATCTGCACAACTGGTGCTCTGAAGCCCGACATACATCCTGTAATAAGGAACTAGACCTTTGGGTGCAGAAGAAGGAGCTTTCCCCTGGCTTTCACTTTGTTGATAAAGAACACTTACAGACATTTTTTGATTTCTTCAATGATCCTTTTATATGGGATTCTTTGCTGGACAGGCTACCTCCAATAGGGACCACGGTAAATATTAGTCCCTAGAATGTCCTCTGAAAAAAAAGGAACAAAGAAGAGTGTTCCTTTTCTCATGCTATCTGAACAGAGTCTCCACGAAACTGAGACCTGGGTCTTGGCTAGCTGCCCCAGATGCTCATTTCGGGGGGAGACTCACATCCAGGGACAGGCAAGTTTCTGGCTTGCTGCAGACTGAGGGAAGAATCCTGGCATGATGTACACCAGACCTTTGAGAAGACTGGCTGCCAGTGAGCTACCAACCCACACACCACAAACCTAGCAAAGCACGAATATACAGCCCTCCCTGGCCTCTGTGGGAAGGTACAGGAGAGGAAGGTGGGGGTCTAGAAATTAAGCTTATCAATTTTTAAAAATCAAGGTTAATCATAACAAGGAAGGACTTTACCAAATTAGAACTAGTCACCCACTTCCATTGGGGTTCAGTGGCCCGGCATACAGCAGTGGTTTTCACACTTTGTGTTTTCATAACTGTGGGATCCTTGTAAAAAATAAAGTCTCATGTTTAATAAAAAGTCTAAATTGGATTGTAGCTATAGCTGCAGGACAAGGTACAGGAGCCTACCCCATCACCTGCTCCATCCACAGTGCCTTCAGAGCTCCCTGAGGGTTTGTAAACTATCCTCTGGTATATTTGGGGGAGTTTATATTAACTCTGAATGCATTTTACAAGTGAAGACAAAATTTCAGTTTAACCAAATTAATATATTGTCCTATAGATCACAGATTTAGATTGGTGAATACCAAATGAATGAAGTTTGTCTGACTTTGTGTATTTCAAGCATTATAGAATTTAAAAGTGAAGCTGTTCATAATAGAACTCAGAGACAACGGGCAGACTATATAATGAACTGCAGTACCCCGATTGTTAATGTTTTACTAAATTTTTATCTGTCTTAACCTCCTTATTTTTCCTGGAATGTTTTAAGGATAATCGCAGACTCCATATCCTTTCACCCATAAATATTTCAGTATGCATCTCTAAACCAGAGGACTTTAAAAAATGATATGCCATTATGACACGAAATCAATAGTAACTGTTTAATATACATAGTCATAGCATTTTAACCTTATATTTTAACCCAATCAGTGTTTGTCCCTATATAGATCAAAAAATATTAGTTTTCTTCTGTACTAACATCAAAATGTTACTATCCATTACATATTTACAAAGAATTTTTTTAGACAGAGCATAGGTCATATTATTTGGAGGAACTTCTGGTTTAAATAAAGTTAAACAAATTGTCCACTTGTAACATTTATTAAAATCTTTACTATACTGAATTTTCATGTGACTCTCAAAGAGGGAAATACAGAAAGTTTGGAATTTGACTACTGACAGATTTTTCATGGAACATGAGAGTGAAAAAGTATCCTGTGAAATACAGAAGAGGAGAAAGCCAGTCTCAGCCCTGCGTGTGCCTGCTTAGTCACTCAGTCATGCCTGATTCTTGTGACCCCATAGACTGTAGCCTGCCAGGTTCCTCTGTCCACGGGATTCTTCAGGTGAGAATACTGGGGTGGGTTGCCATTTCCTTCTTCAGGGGATCTTCCTGACCCAGGAATTGAACCCAGGTCTCCTGCATTGCAGTCAGACTCTTTACTGACTGAACTATGAGGGATCTCAGCCCCTGGGGTATAAATTCCTTAAGGGTCTTCGTGTTTGTATTTTCTAGAGAGTTAAGGACCCAGCCTTGCTCTTGGTGGGCAATGAATAAAGATGTTGAATGTACATCAATTGTCATATTACCAAACAATGAAGATGCTGCTCAGGAAGTGTCTACAATTTAATTATGGAGAAAGACAAATGTTGTTCTCATATCTCAGGAGCCACATTATATGGTGCTACATTGACTATTATGCCTATAAATTCAATGAGGTTCCCATGACAGGCACATCCATGTGGCCATGTCAAGTTCCTCTGTCTAGAAGTCACATGATGAAGATAAAGCTTGGGCACGGCCGGGAAAGATGAGTAGGGGAGGAGAAGTCATCTGGAATATGACTGAATAACATGAATAAGGACACAGAAATCTGAAAAATTATGGTGTGCTCAGGAACCAGTGAGGCCAGCCAGGTTCAGGAGCTTTGGGAAATGAGACCTGTCAAGGAGAGTGGACTGTGAGAATGTTAAAGAACTTGACAGTCAGTATGGAATATTATCCAGATGGCTTGATGATAAACTATTGGAGAGCAGATATCATATCTTTTGTGGCATCCTTCCAGATATTAACAGAGTATCTTAAATACAACAGGCTCAAATAAACAGATATTTATATATGGAATTCCTTTGAATGGAATGAGCCATGAACTGATACATTTCAGCATAAACTCATTGCTCAGCATAACTAGCCTACCAGTTACTACAGACAAAACTCTTAAGAGGATAGTTCACAGGGTGAGTCTGTTTAGACGAGAGAAAGAAAGGAAAAGAAAGATTAGATATGTGGGTCATTTAGGGGCAGAGGTTACCAAAACACAGGGCTCTGTAGTCAGGATGAAGTATGGAGTAGAACGCGGAGTCCTATTTTAAAGAGGGTTGGAATTTAAAGAAGGTTTAGAATTGGCATTCATGTCAATGTAATCTAGATGGATGCTTCTCTCAGGATAGTTTGTAGGCCAGTACAAGTCATTGAATCGTCTGTTTCTGGACAGAAATGAGATAAGTATTAAAACTGTGAGTAAGGCAGATGGCATGGCTGGACATCCAAGCAAGTGGTTATTTTCTAGTAATTAATTTTTATTGTATTGTACAAACGTATTAGTTTAAATAGTGTTGAGTGAAAAATGAGTCCTTCACTGCAGATGGTTTGAGAACTACAATCTAGATTATTCCTGAAAATGCCTTGAGGAATATGTCTTCTCTTGCAGCCAGTTTTTTGTTCTGCATTAAAATAAGTGACTGTTTCTTTGTTGGAAAGCCAGATGGCTTGCAATTATAGGCCATTTTACTAGAGAATTCTGCATCCCATCCAAGGAGCTAAACTCAGCATAGGGAGACTCATGCTTGGAGAGGCACAAGAGAAGTGGGAGGGATTGAAGCTGCTCCTCCCTTCTTCCCTGGTGTGTGTGGGGTATTCTCATTGAGTGGCATAACAGGAGGAGTACTGGCCCTGTTCAAATTATTTTCTTTCTCTCCTTCCTTCCTTCCTTCCCATTTTCCTCCCTGGCCTCCTTGTACTGACCATGTATCAGTACATTTCCTGTCTTACAGCTGTACAGTATGTTATAAGTGACCACCCTTGTTCGTACATGTAATTTTATTCTCTTCTGCTATTCTGCATTCTGATATGTTGCTTCTAACTAAAAAATGAGCTAAGCAGGAACTGTGTGACCATCACATTTAACAGTTGGAGAAACTGAGGATGCAGAGAGGATTTGTGACTTACTCTATTCACACAGCTAGAACTCACATCTCACCACCAGTGAAGTGATCTTGACTTCTGGCCATGATAGGAGGCAGATGAGCAGAGCCAAAGGGCTTCCAAAGTGTTTTTAAAATGTTAATAGAACAGCATGTGCAAGGGCCAGCATAGAAACTGGGAGAAGGTTTGTGCTCAGTCAATGTTAGTTTCCTTTCTACAAGAAATGTCAGAAAGTTGCATGGAATGAAGGAAAGTGGTCATGCCTTTAAGCAAAACATGGCCCAGGCTCTTTAAAATCAAGAATTTCAGGGTTAGCATTCTACAAATCCTTCAAGTCAACTTTCCCCCAAATCTTTTCCAACCCATGTTAACTAGCTCCCAATCTCTGTCACTTACTGTTTGACCTCCAGCTGTTTAATCTCTCTGATCCCCAGAGTTTTTCGTCTAATAAAGAAGTTTAATACAATTTACTTTGTAGACAGGCTGTGAGCTTTAAAGATAACATGCCTAGCACATAATGGACACTTGATAATTGGTAGTATTGTGTTATGTGTACACCATTTTACACTGACTTTATCCAGTGTAAAACAGTCAAATCAACCAATAGATATTTAGTATCACCTTGACTCAAGAGCTTTGTGTAGAATAGATCTGCTACCCTTAACTACCTATTTGTTAATTCAAAAGTCAGACAGACAAGTCCAAGTGTCAACAATATGCAGCCACATGTAAAGTACAAATGCCTTTATGTATTCACTTAAAAATTATGTATCCTGCCCAAATTCCTCTTGTACGGCATGATATTCGAAGCCCGCAAGGGTGATTTATTACAGTCTGGCACCACTGTTTCTTCAATGCTGAATATGCTGGAGGAAGATTAAGAGGGAAGACGGAACCGTTTGACAGTATAATTACACATACAACTTTTAATGTTATTGTGTATGTATCAAAGATATTGTACCAAAATTTAAAATATAAATATTTTAAATTTTGAAAATGAGAACGCTTTCTGTTGGTGGAAAAGGAAAAGGGGAATTTAATAATATGCCATTCAAACTTGCTTTAAATAATTATGTTATTTCAGATCTACAAGATAAACAGCCCACACCACAGAACAGGGCATGGGCTATAATTTAATAAACACATGTCCCACAAGAGTGATGAAGAATGTGGCCAAAGGCTGAAATTGGATGCATACATGATCTGGGGGTATAACTTCATTTGTAAAATGAATCACAGGCTAAACTTGGACTCAGTCGACTTATTGAAATCATACTTTCACACAAAATGTTGTTTTTCCTATAGGGGCACTTTTCCCAGCTTATTTTTAGTTGAATTCTTTTGAACAAAGCACTCCAGTGTTCACCAAGGGCCAGCTAAGGACACTTTTTAGGAAGGTCCTCTCCAAAGTTGACTCTCTGACCCATCTCCAAAGCTTCTCTAACCTTACTGACTCCAACTCCCTCTCGCTTACTCCCTTCAAATGAACTCCAGAAAACAAACATTATGGGGATTTAAAAAATCTGTGTCCATGGATTCTGTAATCTCTCTTTTCCCCCAAGCAAGAGGCCATGTAGTGTGACAGGAAAAATACGGGAGCAGGCTAGTAGGAAAGTAGATTGTTTAAATCTGGCATGACTATTAATGATCTGAGAACCTTGGGTCAAGCCATTTCATTGGTCTCGACCTCAGTTTTTTTCATCTGTATAGAGTGGAATGAACCAGGAAATCTTAAACCAAGAAATTCAACCAAAACATACACTGCTGCAAATTTTCTGCTTTTGTTCAATCAATGAAATCCATAGAGCAAGCTCCTCTTCCAGCTCCACTACTTATCAACTCCATGATCGTAGACAAATTCATCTGTCTTTTAACATCAGTCTCCAAATCTATAAAGTGAGCAGAGCAACAGTATTTTCCTAAAAGGACTTGCTGTAATGATTAGATGTGATTATCTGAAGAGCTGACTCAGCACAGTGGTTGCCTCAGAGTAGATATTCTTTAAAAGTTATCCATTATTTGGCTTTCAGGAACATAGTTTTGATTCATTTTGATAAGAGGGCAATAAATGTTGGTAGTTACACAGACAGCTATTTCCAGAAATCTCTTTCTCATATCAACTTTTCTTTTGGGTCCCACCCAGCGTTTTACTGCTCAAGGAAAGCCAAGCAAAGAACAGCCTACGCCCACCTCCCCTCCCTACTCCATCCCTCCTTGGCCACCTTCTAGCAGTGCCATTTTCTGGAGACACATTTCAGGGTTTCTTCCTGGCAATTGTCTCACTTCCTTCTTTTGTTTAGTCTCTTTCAGTTCGAAATTTAAAGGATGAGTGTCTTTATTAAATTTTAGATTAAATTCTGGAGTCAAATTAAACTTATGGGTATTTTGCTTAATGATTTCAGATAGAAATTGGGTTGGACTCTCATCTCCTCTGGCACCTGCTTATGTGTAACTTTGGACAAGATACCTTATCCCTTTCATCCTCAAATGAAAAGGGCACATATATCATAGACTTGATGTGAAAAGTATATGAGTTGTTACTTATGACAGCACATAGTAAGCAGTATATACTTTGTAGCTATTATTTCTACTGGTTAGATTTCTGAGAGAGAGAAGGTATCAAAGAATGAGCTCCAGATGTATGCACCTCTTATCCAAGATTGTACAGCAAGTAGACTGGGGTGAAAATGCTGAGATTAAAGAAAAATGCCATTTAGATAAATATTAAGAGTGAAAAGGACATGCCACAGTTCTACATAGAACAGAAGTGAAGAAATATTGATCGAATGAAGAACTTTTTACTGTTTCCTGATGTGCCCACTACATGCCAGTCATGCTTATCCATCACCTCATCTAATTAATACCCACAATAGCTGTCCCTGAAAATATCAAGAGTCCCATTTTACGGATGTGTACATTGAGGCCCAGGGAGCTTAGTAGGTTGCCCAAAGCCACACAGCTAGTAAGTAGCAGAACTGGGATTTGAATCTGCATTTGACTGACTTTACAATCTTTGGTTGTTCAGGATGTCCTGTTGCCTTGCAGTTGGGACGGGGCAGGGGTAGGGAGAAATCTGAGGAATAGGAAAGGTACACCCAGGGCATCTTTTCTTTTTATTATTATTATTTTTGACCAAACGTTTACTTGTATCACTTTATACCCTCAGATATTTTTCCTTATGAACTTTGGCTGTACTGCTATCATCTCTCCAAAATGCTTCACCATAAAGAAAATTTCTTAAGGATGTGGGAAGCTTGGTAATATTTTTCCCTTGTTCGACAGTAATTTAAAGATTTTCTTTTCCATGTGGAGTGAGATTAAAGGATATTAGCTGCTAGAAACTGACCCATTTAACATAATTTTTTCCAAAGGTCATTGCTATTCTTAAGTGAATATTAATTCAAGACATAAAAGTTTTCAAGGTGGCATGCCCAAATTACTCATAGATACTCTAGAAATAGTTAAAGAGCTCAGGATTAGTCATTTTTTTCCCAAAGAAGTTTCTTATTTATCTTCTTTTTAAAGCTGAAACCTTAACAAACCCAACTATTGTCAAAATGCATAGGTTTTCTTTTTTGCTGAAGTGATTATTCTTAAAAGAAAATGAGTCTTTTAAGAGCGAGGCTATAAAAACAGTGAAAAGGAAGAGGGAAAAAACATCAGAAAAACTTATTGAAAAACCCTAAAAGGATCAAAGAGTAACTTTCTGGTCTGGCTGTAGCATCATTTTTATGATGAATTTGGCATCCAACCTTACTGTCCTCCTTAACCAAAGACGTTCAACTTTTTATTGTATTAATTTCAAATTTATACGTGCATAAAGAAATAACCTACTTTCTTGGGAACATGTTCCATTATAGGTTATAAATAACACACTGAATCAGTTATTTTCAAGCATATTTTTGTTCTCTAACTTCGTTTTGAGTATCAAACCAAAAGACGGTCCCTTCAAACAACACAGAACTTTTTATTTGTCTTTTAATAAAACCACTCTTCTTTTTTATCACACTTTCATTAAACATTTTATGAATGTACTAAAAAATATTGAAGCCAGCATTCAAATGCTCCCGTCTCATAGCAGAATTACATCCTTGCATTCTTCTCTGCACGTCACGGAACATTCCAGCCAGGCTGAAATGAGGGCTTTGTGGGCCCCTCAGGGTCTCCACGTGGAATCCAATGAGAAAAGCACCAAACGGGAATATAAAAATAAAACCAAAAACCTGGGTGAAGTATTGCTATAGCTTCTTCCATGAAAATCATCTTAAAACTTTAAAGTGTCACTCAAGTCATTAATTTATTCATTTATTTAAATCATTTTACAAATGTTTATCGAGGGCTTGCCATATGCCAGACGCTATTATAGATGCTGTGATATAACAGTGAATAAGTTACAAATCTCTGCCCACAAAGCTTACATTACAGAGAGAAGAGGCAGATAAGTAAATAAAATGCAGAGTCGATTTGCAGAAGAGACTTAGTGCAGAGAAGAAGATACAGAGGAAGGAGGTCAGAGGAGTGCTGGTGTAGGTTGGGGACTGCTTCTTCAAATGAAGACTGACAGATGAAGTGATTTGAGAAAAAGACCTGGAAGAGGCAAAGGAGAAAGAAATGTGAACATCTGGAGGAAGGCCTTTCCAAGAGAGTGAACAGTGGGTGCAGATGCCCTGAGGTAGAAATGTGCTTAATAAGCTCAAGGAACAGCACAGAGCCTTATGTTGTGACAGTATCTTTCAAGTTGTTGCTTTTTTTTTGAGGGGGGGGATTTTTGAAAACTTTTTTAATTGCAAATTAAACTGTACACAGAAGTAAACTAGAACACTGAATCTTCTTGTGCCCTTCACCCAACTTCAAAAACTATCAACTCATGGCCAATCTTATTTCAACACATCCAGCCATTTGCTGTTCCCCTCCTTCTACTGCTACTACTAACACTACTGGATTATTTTGAAGCAAATCCCAAGTGGAATATAATTTCCATCATGAATTATTCAGTATCGATTTCTCAAATTGAGGACTCTTTATAGAAATATAATCACGGTATCATTATTACAACTAAAATAACAGTAATTTCTTTGTATTTTCATATATTCAATCAATGTTCCAATTTCTCTGACCATCCATAAATTATTTGCTACAGATTGTTAAAGATCTGAATAAAGTTTATACATGATAATTCATTGATTTTTCTTTTCTTTTTGTTTTCATTTTCTCTCCTTTTTTTCACTGTAATTTGTTTGTTGGTGAACTGAAGTTATATTCTTGTAGAGATTCTCACAATCTGTATTTTCTGGATTGCATGCCCGTTATTTTTCCCCGTTGTCATTTCCCCCGTTATTTTCTCTTTTTCCCTTATTTCTTATAAGCTAGTAATTAGATCTATAGTTTTTTGCTTAACACAGATTTGATTGTTCTTTGGTCAAGAATCATCAAGATCATCAGTGGCTGCTAACATCAAACAAAGCAGGCAATCAGACTGTATGTCCCTTATGATGAAAGCACATACCACCATCTATGATATATTCTTGATCAAGTTGTTTTAAGACGAGACAGAGGGGCAAGGGTGGAATTATAGACACTAAATAGGAAACTGTTGAATGCTGTAGGTGAAAGGTAATGATGGTGGTAAGCAGAGGAGGTGATGAAAAGAATAAAGTTCTATAAATGGTGCTGAGTGATATTTCTTTTGTCTTGGAAAGTAAACGTCTAAATGAGGCAACTATTGTTCAACATCTGTTTCTAACGAAGTTTGTAAATCTTTTCTTTTGTAACAATCAACTTATCAGAGGCTTTTAAAAATAGCTGTTAGTATTTCTATATCAGATTTGACTCTTTACACAAAAAAATTATCCTGGGATTTTGATTGGGATAGCATTACATATATAGATCAGGATGAATAAAAATTACATATTTAAATATTGAGTCTTCATATATCATGTACCTGATACATTCTTCCATTCATTTTGGTCTCTGTAATATTTCTCAATAATGTCTTATAGTCTCTATGTGTAAGTATCGGACATCTTCATTCAATATATATTCTTAGTTTTCAGGGTTTTTTCATTCTATTTTTAAATCATTTTTTGCCTGGTATGTAGAAATCCAATTGGTTTCTATATGCTAATCTTATGTTTAATGACTGCTAAATTATCAGCATATCTGAAGATCCTTTTAAATTTTATGCATATGAAATTATGTCTCCTGGAAATATGACAGTTTTATTTCTACCTCTCCATACCTCATAGAATTGACTAGAACCTCCTATGCCATGATGGATAGAAACAGGGGTGGAGGGTGTCATTGTCAGGTATTAATAGAAATCTCTCAGTAATTCACCATTAAATACAGTACTTACAGTAAGTTTTATCTTTTAGAGATTCTCTTTCCAGATTAGGATAATTCCCTACTATCCCCAATGTGCTAAGATTTCTTGATGTGATTGGGTATTGCTCTTTATCAATCACACTTTCTGCATTTATTGAGTTAATCATATGATTTTCCTCTCCTTTATTATGTGAACATGATGATTATATTGATTGTCAAGTGTTGAACCAACGTTATACTCATAGAACAATTCTAACTTAGTTTTCATTCAATGACTAATATTTTTAAGATTGCATCTGTATTCATGAAAGAAAGTGGTTTTCTCTTTTTGTAATGTCCTTGTCAAACTTTGTATCAAAGTTGAAACAACCACATGAAGTAAATTTCGAAGTTTCCATTTTCTGTTTTTGAAGGGAGCAGTTCATATAAGATGTGTGTTATTTCTACTACAAGTAGTTGGAGAGATTCAACAGTGACACCCACTGGGGTGTAGTGTTCTCTTGGAAGGTTTCTAACTATCAGTTCAGTTCAGTTCAGTTGCTCAGTTGTGTCTGACTCTTTGCGACCCCATGAATCACAGCACGCCAGGCCTCCCTGTCCATCACCAACTCCCGGAGTTCACCCAGACTCACGTCCATTGAGTCAGTGATGCCATCCAGCCATCTCATCCTCTGTCGTCCCCTTCTCCTCTTGCCCCCAATCCCTCCCAGCATCAGAGTCTTTTCCAATGAGTCAACTCTTCTCATGAGGTGGCCAAAATACTGGAGTTTCAGCTTTAGCGTCATTCCTTCCAAAGAAATCCCAGGGCTGATCTCCTTCACAATGGACTGGTTGGATCTCCTTGCAGTCCAAGGTCAAGAATCTTCTCCAACACCACAGTTCAAAAGCATCAATTCTTCGGCGCTCAGCCTTCTTCACAGTCCAACTCTCACATCCATACATGACCACAGGAAAAACCATAGCCTTGACTAGACAGACCTCTGTTGGCAAGGTAATGTCTCTGCTTTTGAATATGCTATCTAGGTTGGTCATAACTTTCCTTCCAAGGAGTAAGTGTCTTTTAATTTCATGGCTGCAGTCAGCATCTGCAGTGATTTTGGAGCCCCCCAAAATAAAGTCTGACACTGTTTCCCCATCTATTTCCCATGAAGTGATGGGACCAGATGCCATGATCTTCGTTTTCTGAATGTTGAGCTTTAAGCCAACTTTTTCACTCTCCACTTTCACTTTCATCAAGAGGCTTTTTAGTTCCTCTTCACTTTCTGCCATAAGGGTGGTGTCATCTGCATATCTGAGGTTATTGATATTTCTCCTGGCAATCTTGATTCCAGCTTGTGTTTCTTCCAGTGCAGCGTTTCTCATGATGTACTCTGCATATAAGTTAAATAAACAGGGTGACAATATACAGTCTTGACGTACTCCTTTTCCTATTTGGAACCAGTCTGTTGTTCCATGTCCAGTTCTAACTGTTGTTTCCTGACCTGCATACAGATTTCTAACTATAGTCAATCTTTTTTTCAGATATAGGACTATTCAGATTTTCTATCTCTTCTTGGTCAGATTTAGTGATTTGTGTCTTGAAAGGAAATGGTGCATTTCATTTGAATTTTCAAAATTATTGAAATAATGTTTGAAATACCTTCTTATCTTTCTAAGGTCTATAGGATTTGAAATTATAAACCCCCTATTATTTCTGTTACTGGTAATTTATATCTTCTCTGTTATACTGATACTTAGTTTATTTAGGAAGTAGTTCTAAAATTTCCCTTTTTTTTGGTACCATGTTCTACATTTGTTCTCTGTTGCATCCTTTCTTCTCTGTATTACTTTCTTCTTTTAATTTATTTGGCTTTAAAGCACTCTTTCTAAAATCTGTAGATTTAGAGACCTCACTTTCAGCCTCTTCTCTAGAGAGACAAATTTCCTTCCCTCTAAGCAGCTGTAGCTGCACCACACAAATCTTGATATATCATACTTTCATAACGTGAGATTCAAAGTTGTTTTTATTTCATTGTGATTTCTTGTTTTATCTATGTATTTTTTAAACTATTTTGATTATTTCTCATATTTGTGTATTCTCCAATTGTCTTTTGGGTATTAATTTTAGCTTTATTCCACTCTAGCTGGACAATGCACTCTGTAACACCAGTGTTTTGAAATTTGTTAAGATTTGCTTTATGGCCCAGAGTCTTGTTAATTTTGGTAAATATTCCATATGCTTTAAAAAAAAAAGTACTTTTGAATGCAGAGTTCTATATAGGTCAAGTGTATTAATCATGTTGTTCATACCTATTCTTACTGTGATTTTTTTGTTTATTTTGCTCTGCTTATTACTTACAGAGAAAGGTGTGTTAAAACTTTCACGTGTAGTCGTTGAATTTTTTTCTCATTTTATTTCTGCCAAATTTTGTTCTATGTATTTTGAAGTTATTTTATTAGGCACAAACAATATAAACAAATATTGTTTATATTCAGCTTCCTATTAATAGACTATCGTATAATTATGAGAAAATATCCCTGTTTTATCTCTAGCAATACTTCCTGCCTTTTTGCCTTTCCCAATAGTAATATAACTGCAACAGCTCTTGATTCATTTTTCTTTGTATATTTTTCCCATCATTTTACTTTTGAACTTTGTTTCCTTATATTTAAAGTTATGTCCCTTTAAGCAGCCTAAGTTATTTTTAAATCCTATTTGATTTTCTTTTTAAAAATTATAGTGTTAAATATATTTACATTTAGTGCAATTACTATGTTTGGATTTAAATCTGTAACCCAGTTTGGCATCTCTTTCTCTCTTTTGTACTAGACTCCTTTTTTTTTTTCCCCTCTCCTGGCTTCTTTTAAAGCAGCAGTTCCTGTAATTTTTTTATTGTTCTTTCAATGTTTATTCTAAGTTTATGCAAACATCTTTGGCATATTAAATTCTATTTTTAATTATTTCTGTCACTACCTTAGAAATGGAAACCTCTTAGAACACTTGAATACCTTCTGTCCTTCCGAGTTTTGAGTGTTTCATTGTCATATATTTTAAATACATACATATGGATGTATATATATACATATGTGTATATATGTATGTATGTTAAGCTCCACAAAACATGATTAGTATTCTCGTGTACAATCAGTATACATGTAGATTTTCCCGTCACGTTTATCTTTGCTCTTACTATTCATTTCTGCCAGCATTTCAGTGCTTCCATCAGGGATTGTTTTATTTTAGCCTAAAGAAAAACTTACGGCATTCCTTTAGTATAGGTCTGCTGGTGATGAAATCTCTATTTTGGTCTGAGAGCATCTCATTTTTTTTCTCTTTCCCTTTTGAAGAATTATCATGAGATATAGAAATCTAGGTTGGGTTTTTCTTTGCAGTTTGAAAATATTCTGTTATCTATGGCTTTGTGTATTTCTGTTGAGAATTTAGCTATCTGACTTTCGTTCCTTCTTTTCTTGGAAAGTTCTTGATGTGCCGGGTACTTTTTTTTTTT
>NW_011494952.1:4902260-4926305 GCF_000754665.1 Bison bison bison | reverse complement strand
AGTCGTGTCCGACTCTGTGTGACCCCATAGATGGCAGCCCGCCAGGCTCCCCCGTCCCTGGGATTCTCCAGGCAAGAACACTGGAGTGGGTTGCCATTTCCTTCTCCAATGCATGGAAGTGAAAAGTGAAAGTGAAGTCGCTCAGTCGTGTCCGACTCCTAGCAACCCCATGGACTGCAGCCTACCAGGCTCCTCTGTCCATGGATTTTCCAGGCAAGAGTACTGGAGTGAGGTGCCATTGCCTTCTCCACTTTATTCTCTAGGATTCCAATTATATGTAACTATATTTTTTGCCATGTTCTTGATATGCATTACACTTTTAAAATATATATATTTTCCATTATTTCTCTCTCTGATTCAGCTTGAATATTTTCCTCTGATACAAATTCTAGTTTAGTTATATTTTCTTTAGTTTTCTCTAATCTGTTCTTCAAGCTGTCTTAAGATGTAACTTCACTTATATTTCTCATTATTAGTTCCCATTTAACTATTTTTATCATTTCCATTTCTCTTCTGAAATCTATCTTTTTATTTTTAGAGTTATATTCATCACAGTCTTTTTAATGGCTGAGTCTGACAATAATGGGGCTTCTTGGATGGCACAGTGATAAAAAATCTGCTTGCAGGAGATGCAGGAGACTTGGTTTCGATCCTTGAGTCAGAAAGATCCCCTGGAGGAAGAAATGGAAACCCACTCCAGTATTGTTGCCTGAAGAGGCCCAGGGACAAAGGAGCCTGGCAGGCTACAGTGCATAGTGTTGCAAACACTAAGATAAAACTGAGCATGCGTGTACCCACGCTGATGCTATTCTATGGATCTTGTATAGGAATTTTTGTGTTTTAGGTTTCTTATCTTGTATTTTTGGCATTTATTTTGTCTCTTGGATACTGGTTAATCTTTTATTAAATCTTGACTATGGTGCATGAAAAATTTTTGAGGTGCTGTCTTCCTTCAATTCTTGGGCACTCTGCTTTCTTTATAGTCCAACTCTCACATACATACATGACTACTGGGAAAACCATAGCCTTGACTAGACGGACCTTTGTCAGCAAAGTAATGTCTCTGCTTTTTAATATGCTGTCTAGGTTGGTCATAGCTTTTCTGCCATGGAGCAAGTGTCTTTTAATTTCATGGCTGCACTCACCATCTGAAATGATTTGGGAGCCCCAAAATAAAGTCTGTCACTGTTTCCATTGTTTCCCCATCTATTTGCCATGAAGTGATGGGATTGGATGCCATGATCTTAGTTTTTTGAATGTTGAGTTTTAAGCCCACTTTTTCACTCTCCTCTTTCATTTTCATCAAGAGGCTCTTTAGTTCTTCTTCGCTTTCTGCCGTAAGGGTGGTGTCATCTGCAAATCTGAGGTTATTGATATTTCTCCCAGCAATCTTGACTCTAGCTTGTGCTTCGTCCAGCCCGACATGTCGCATAATGTACTCTGCATGTAAGTTAAATGAGCAGGGTGACAGTATACAACCTTGACGTACTCCTTTCCTAATTTGGAAACAGTTTGTTGTTCCATGTCTGGTTCTAACTGTAGCTTCTTGATGTGCATACAGATTTCTCAGGAGGCAAGTAAGGTAATCTAGTATTCCCATCTCTAGAAGAATTTTCCACAGTTTGTTGTGATCCATGCAGTCAAAAGCTTTGGCGTAGTCAATAAAGAAGAAATAGATGTTTTTCTGGAACTCTCTTGCTTTTTCGATGATCCAACAGATGTTGGCAATTTGATCCCTGTTTCTTTTGCCTTACCTAAATCCAGGTTGAACATCTGGAAGTTCACGGTTCATGTACTGTTGAAGCTTGGCTTGGAGGATTTCAAGCATTACTTTGCTAGCGTATGAGATGAGTGCCGTTGTGTGGTAGTTTGAACATTCTTTGGCATTGCCTTTCTTTGGGACTGGAATGAAAACTGACTTTTTCTTTTTTTTTGTTTTTTATTTTTTTTATTTTATTTTTAACTTTACAACTTTTTCCAGTCCTGTGACCACTGCTGAGTTTTCCAAATTTGCTGGTATATTGAGTGCAGCACTTTCACAGTATTATCTTTTAGGATTTAAAATAGCTCAACTGGAATTCCATCACTGCCACTAGCTTTGTTCATAGTGATGCTCCCTAAGGCCTACTTGACTTCACATTCCAGGATGTCTGGCTGTAGGTGAGTGATCACACCATCATGGTTATCTAGGTCATGGAGATCTTTTTTTTTTTTGTATAGTTCATCTGTGTAATCTTGCCACCTCTTCTTAATATCTTCTGCTTCTGTTAGGTCCATACCATTTCTGTCCTTTATTGTGCCCATCTTTGCATGAAATGTTCCCTTGGTATGTCTAATATTCTTGAAGAGATCTCTAGTCTTTCACATTTTATTGTTTTCCTCTTTTTCTTTGCATTGATCACTGAGGAAGGCTTTCTTATCTCTTCTTGCTATTCTTTGGAACTCTGCATTCAAATGGGTATATTTTTCCTTTTCTCTTTTGCCTTCACTTCTCTTCTTTCCTCAGCTATTTGTAAGCCCTCATCAGACAACCATTTTGCCTTTTTGCATTTCTTTTTCTTGGGCCTGGTCTTGGTCACTGCCTCCTGTACAATGTCACGAACCTCTGTCCATAGTTCTTTAGGCACTCTGTCTATCAGTTGTAATCCCTTGAATCTGTTTGTCACTGCCCCTGTATAATTGTAAGGGGTTTGATTTAGGTCATATCTGAATTGTCTAGTGGTTTTCCCTGCTTTCTTCAGTTTAAATCTGAATTTAGTGATAAGGAGTTCATGATCTGAACCACAGTCAGCTCCCAGTCTTGTCTTTGCTGATTGTATAGAGCTTCTCCATCTTTGACTGCAAAGAATATATTCAGTCTGATTTTGGTATTGACTATCTGGGGATGTCCATGTGCTTTTGAACTGTGGTGTTGGAGAAGACTCTTGAGAGTCCCTTGGACTGCAAGGAGATCCAACCAGTCCATCCTAAAGGAAACCAGTCCTGAGTGTTTATTGGAAGGACTGATGCTGAAGCTGAAACTCCAATACTTTGGCCACCTGATGTGAAGAACTGACTTGTTGAAAAAGACCCTGATTCTGGGAAAGATTGAAGGTAGGTGGAGAAGCGGATGACAGAGGATGAGATGGTTGGATGGCATCATCAACTCGATGGACATGAGTTTGAGCAAGCTCCAGGAGTTGGTAATGGACAGGGAAGTCTGGTGTGCTGCAGTCCATGGGTTCACAAAGAGTCGGACATGACTGAGCAACTGAACTGAACTTCCTTCAAAACTGGAAGGCAATTAGTGCTGGGCAGCTTACCTTAATTCCATCACAGAATAAAATGGTTGGAGCTAGGCTTTTATGATCCCATTTAAGAATGTAGGATGTTACTAAGACTTCTTCTTGGTAGACCCTGAACTCCGATTTCTTACCAAGTCCCATTAAGACTTCCAGAAACTCTCTACAGCCTTTCAGCTACTTCTTAAAAACTGACAAGTGCCTCAGAGGAAAACTGCATATGTGTGAAGTTTATCTAGGACCTTCGCTTTCCCCTGGGAGCTTCGCTCTTGAAAGCTCTGTTAATTTGGTAAGCTTTCTGAACCCTTTAAACAAATGTTTTTAAGACAGATTCTGTGTTTTATAATTGTTTTTGACAGGCCTGCAGGAAGCTTACCTACCATGATTGGTGGGTGGTGATTACCACACATTTTGGTTTTCTTTTTTTTTGATATGCTAAATGATTATTTTCTGTTTCCCTCTCTGGTTTCTTTCATTTCATCATTCTTCACTTTGTCTTCCTTCTTTCAAATCTAATTTATCAAGACTCTGTCTTAGAATCTGTGGGGTTTTTTTAGTCTTATACTTTTCAGTTCAGTTCAGTTCAGTTCAGTTGCTCAGTCATGTCCGACTCTTTGCGACCCCATGAATTGCAGCACACCAGGCCTCCCTGTCCATCACCAACTCCCGGAGTTCACCCAGACTCATGTCCATAGAGTCAGTGATGCCATCCAGCCATCTCATCCTCTGTCGTCCCCTTCTCCTCCTGCCCCCGATCCCTCCCAGCATAAGTCTTTTCCAATGAGTCAACTCTTCGCATGAGGTGGCCCAAGTATTGGAGTTTCAGCTTTAGCATAATTCCTTCCAAAGAAATCCCAGGGCTGATCTCCTTCAGAATGGACTGGTTGGATCTCCTTGCAGTCCAAGGGACTCTCAAGAGTCTTCTCCAACACCACAGTTCAAAAGCATCAATTCTTTGGCACTCAGCTTTCTTCACAGTCCAACTCTCACATCCATACATGACCACTGGAAAAACCATAGCCTTGACTAGACGGAGTGAATTCATTTGCACAAATGAGTCTCAAATCTGTTTATGTAAGACATGTTTTGGGTTTAATCACTTTGTGTGTATACTTATCTTTCTCTCAAAAACAGTCTATTGATGAAGAATGGGACCTTGGAGTCATGTGAAGTGGAGCCCGATCTTGACTTCATCAAGTTGCCAGCTTGATATTTTTGGTCAAGCCATTTAACCTCTTAAAAAATCTCAGTTTCTCAGTCAAAAATATGAAAATGATATCAGTAGGAATATTATGAGGATTAAATAAGGTCATATATAAAAAAGTACTTGACATAGGCCAGACACAGGGTAAGCATTTAAAAATGTGAGCTATTATTATTCGGGATCCTACTGAAAGGTACAGAGCTTGGTATTAGGAATTCAAAAATACAGTGTCTGTTTTTAGTCTGATACCTCCCCTTTTCTACTGGAGGTATTTCTCTTAACATGTCTCAATAATTCTTAAACTAAATATGTCAAAACTGAAGTCTATGCTTTCTTAACACAGAGTCAATCATTCCCAGTATTACCAATGGCACCTTCATATATTCAGCTGTCAAATATAACAAACATTAATTTTGCACTTCCCCTAACCCTCTGTTGTAACCATTACTATCTCTAGCTGGTTACTTTTCTCTAATGTTTTTGCTTCTTCTGTTTATTTCTTCCTCCTACACTTTTATCCTAGGACTGGGCCTTTCCATCCCATGCCTAGATAACTTTCGCTGTTTTTATTTATTCAGGGTTTTGCCCATTTACCAATTAGATCCTGTATCCCAGTATAAAAATCATCTTCTTGTAACACAATTCCATAAATAAAGCATAATTCCAACAAATCAATTCCTGCCTAGCTCTACAGAATTTCCCTGTAATGTTCATAATATCAGATCCCAGTTCCTTAGGTTGCTGTATCAAGTACTATAAAGTCCTACCCATTGACTCTCTCCACTTCTTTCTCTCCAAGATTAGTTCTCTGTAGTGAAAGGAAAACTCCGAGTAAGGCAGTAACAATCTGATCTGGGTGTACCTAGCACCCAAATCTTGGTCTCTACTCATGATCCTTCAGTAAGACGAACCAGATGTTCCTGGAGAAGTGTTTGATTCCAGGGCTAAGGCAAAAAATGTTCAAGATGAACCCGGAACACCTTGTGGTGACAGGAAGCAAGGAAATGCTTTAAAAAATGAGGCTTGTCCCAAGAACTATGACCAGTGCATTTTCTTGGCAAAACTCTATTAGTCTTTGCCCTGCTTCATTTTGTATTCCAAGGCCAAATTTGCCTGTTACTCCAGGTGTTTCTTCACTTCCTACTTTTGCATTCCAGTCCCCTATAATGAAAAGGACATCTTTTTTGGGTGTTAGTTCTAAAAGGTCTTGTAGGTCTTCATAGAACCGATCAACTTCAGCTTCTTCAGTGTTACTGGTTGGGGCATAGACTTGGATTGTTGTGGTATTGAATGCTTTGCCTTGGAAACGAGCAGAGATCATTCTGTTGTTTTTGAGATTGCATCCAGGTACTGCATTTTGGACTCTTTTGTTGACCATGATGGCTACTCCATTTCTTCTGAGGATTCCTGCTCGCAGTAGTAGATATAATGGTCATCTGAGTTAAATTCACCGATTCCAGTCCATTTCAGTTTGCTGATTCCTAGAATGTCGACATTCACTCTTGCCATCTCTTGTTTGACCACTTCCAATTTGCCTTGATTCATGGACCTGACATTCCAGGTTCCTATGCAATATTGCTCTTTACAGCATCGGACCTTGCTTCTATCACCAGTCACATCCACAGCTGGGTATTGTTTTTGCTTTGGCTCCATCCCTTCATTCTTTCTGGAGTTATTTCTCCACTGATCTCCAGTAGCATCCTGTGTTGTTGGGACACAGGATCCAACCAAAAGAAGCTCAACTCCCAGTGGCCAAAGGTGGAAGATTTAAGCTAGAGAATAAATAATAATCATATTGGGTTTAACCATAGACTAAAATAAACATCCACGATCCACACTTATATACATATATAATCGAATAAGCAAATAAATAAATAGTGCAGGAGAAGAAACAGCTGTCACTCACAGTAGAATTTCATAATAGAAATTGAATGATAGTAGAATTGAAAAGTGTAGAAGAAAAGAGAGAGAAGATCAGCATTAGAAGAATACTATACTACAACTAAGTGTTGATCCACCAGAAGTACTAAAGTTAGGAGGAAGTTATTTGAGGTGAACAGAATTTGCATAAACTCAAGGAATCTTCTGCCAAATGGGTAAGATGCACTGACAGCATGAAGCCCAAGAGGCAGTGCTCTGAGAAGGACACACACATTATTGTTGTGACATTCTAGCCAAAAATGCATAACCCCATTCCCATCGTGGGAAAATATTGAACAAATGCAAATTGGGAGCCATTCTACAAAATAACTGATGAGTAATTTTCCAAAGTGTCAACATCATAAAAGACCATGCAAGACTGAAGAGCTCTGATGTACCAGAGAAGAAATGGCAGCTAACTGCCATGGGGGATCCTGGATAGGATCCTGGGAAAAGCACACTGGTAGGAATGTTGGAATTTCGAATAAGATCCCCAGTTTAGCTAGAAACCCTGTGCTACAGGGTTAACTTCTTGTTCTTGATTGTTGCCATGTGGTTTTGTAAGATGTTAATATTAGAGAAGGGGTGTTAAGGGACATAAAAGAACTATTTTTACTGCCTTTAAGTTTAAAATTAGTTCAAATAAAATACTTTTTAAAATAAAAGTTTGATCTGCCTTCAGTCTTCCACATGATTATTCACCTTCACATCTGTGCTCCTTTATCCAGGAATGTGCTCACCCTTCTTCATCCATCCCTCCAGAGCCAACATCCATCTTAATGTAGCTTCTTTATTTTTTTCAATTTTTATTATAATATAGTTGCATTATAGTGCTGTGTTAGCTTCTGCTGTACAGCAAAGTGAATAAGCTATATATATCTTCACTGATTTTTAGATTTTCTTCCCATTTAGGTCACCACAGAGCATTGAGTAGAGTTCCCTGTTATATACAGGAGATTCTCATTAGTTATCTATTTTATATATATTGATGTATATGTATCTATCCAGTTTTCCAATTCATTCCCTTCCTTATCCCCTGGTAAGTTTGTTATCTACATTCATGTCTCTATTTCTGCTTTACAAATAACTGCATCTGTACCATTTTTCTAGATTCTACATATAAACAATATTCTACAATCCTTGTTTTTCTCTTTCTGACTTACTTCATTGTGTGTGACAGTCTCTAGGTCCATCCACGTTTCTGCCAATGGGCACTAATAACATAACTTCTTTAAACACTGTATACAGAATGACTAGCACATCAGCTTTTTTTGTGTCAGACTGCCTTCAGCTTAAATCATGACCCAGTCTGTCATTAGCTAGGAACTTCAGGCATATTGTCTTGGCTTTCTAGTACTTGGTTTCCTCATGTTTAAATGGGAGCAAACATAATACTTCATTTAAAGATAGCTGTGAGGATCAAATAAGACACAGCTTGTGCTGCACAGGACTTGCACATAGTAGGTATTCGAAGTTAGGACTTTTAGTGCTGATAGAATTTCCTGTAGAGAGTGTCTCTGATTAATCTGTAAAACCTCCTCTGTGTTCCCTCAGTATACACCAATTCATTTCTTACCATTTAAATTTGTATTTGATATTTAATAAGCTGCTCTTAAGTTTAGATAATTTCCTCAATTAAATTATAAAACCATCTGATGCAGAAAGAGTCTTCTCCTCCTTTTATCATGCCCCAACTGCCTAATTCAGTATTCTGCACACAACACAAGATGAATGTTCACTGACTGACTGATAATAAGTTGGCAACACTGTATTCTTTCAGCTTCCGAATGAGCTGAAGCTTTCATATACTGATAATATTTAATAACCTGAAAATACTGCAACTTTGCATGTCAGCAAAAATATTCAAGTATTGCACTAATTTCTACATTTCAAATTAGTTTTTCCTTGGGGATACAGCCATATTGGGCTTCCCTGGTGGCTCAGATGGTAAAGAATCTGCCTGCAATGTTGGAGACCTGAGTTTGATCCCTGGGTCAAGAAGAGCCCCTAGAGAAGGGAATAGCTACCCACTCCAGTGTTCTGGCTGGAGAATCCCATGGGCAGAGGTTACAGTCCGTGGGGTTGCAAAGAGTCGGACCCGACTGAGCGATTAACACTTCCATTTTCACTTCACAGTCATATTATGGGCACATGTCTAAGAAATAAGTATATAAAATGTAATAAAAATATATCATCATATGACAATTTAGATGACTGGTGACACAGAAGTTCCTCATCAGAATTCATTGTCCTATCTGCTGTTTTAGCAACTTTCATTCTGCTGTGTTCACTTGTGAATGATCAGGAGAACGAACCAAAAATTGCATATGTGATGGTTTTTTAAATTAGATACTGATTAAAAAAACCTCTATGCCAAGAAGGATCTCATTCATTCTTTGGATTGTGGGATAAAGGTCTTCGAGCTAGAGAGGAAAGTCATGTGATTGAATCTAACAATAATTATGCTTAGAACTTTAGGGAAATTGGAAGCTGGCTTTGAGGAGGTCAGAGATCCAGAGTACTTGGCCAAGAGAGTGGGTTTTTGCTTGAGGTTGCATGGATTTCCATCTTCATTCCATGGCACTAGGCTAGCTTTACAAAACCACAGATGTGTGTGGGTTATTATTATTTTTTATTTAGCTGTGCCTCAGTTTCTTTATCTCCAAAATGGGAATAATAATGGTAATTACCTCATGAGGTTGTTGTGAACATTAAATAAAACACAATGTATGGAATATAGAGTATTATGTACTTCATAGTTGCCTAATAAACATTAGGTTTTCCTGCTACAAATGGATCCCTCTCTGTCTTTCAGGCTGTAGAATCTTAGTAAGGAGAGGAATCTTCCAGATTTTTAAGATCAGCCTGGCTGTTTTCACAGAGGAAGAAGCTGAAGAACAGTTTGCTTAAGGTAGCAAAGCCATTATTATTAATTGAAAATGTCTAGTTCAAGGGATGATAAACGAAGTCCTTATAGCAACACATCTACTGGAGTTAGTAAGCAAACAGCAGTCCTTCCTAAAATGCATTCAACCTCACTCCTTCTCATTTGCTTGGTTTCATGACTATGTGTCTGAATAATTGAAGAGTTTAAAGAAAAGCACCAAGTGTTCATTGAATCATTATTGGCTAATAAGCATACAGGTTTTAGGCCATGTAGACTGCAAAATGTGGAAATAACCTGAATGCCCATTGACAGAAAGATGGATCAATAAAGCATGGTGTACCTATGCAATGGAACGAAACATAAGCATCAAACAGAATGAAATGTAGCTACATAAAACAAAATTCTTTCATCTTATCAGTGCTTTGACATAAAGCCAGTTAGTCCCAGGATGTCATATATAGTACGGTTAAAAACAACTAAAATGAGAGTATAATTTTTAGACGTGGTAAAATGATATAACTGAAAAACAAACTTATGGACCCATAATTTAGGAAATGATTATCTTCAGGGAAGAATAGAGATGGGATGAGATAAAACCAAGGAAGTATATATAAATCATTGCCAATGTTCTAGTTTCTATGATGGGGGTGTTTTTTTGGTAGCTTAATATATTACTAACACAAATAAAAGAAGATCCATACAAGTCAACAGTAAGGGTGCATCATGAACAAAAATATTTTAAGCACAAAATTGTGTATGTCTCTGTATATGTATGTGTGTATATATGTGTGTGTGTATAGATATATATAATTAGACATATAATATATATGCTTTTATATATGTGTATATAATATATAATATATATATATATATAGGTTTGGCCAAAAAGTTCATTTGGGTTTTTCAAAATCTCTTAAAAAAAACCTGAATGAACTTTTTGGTCAACCCAATATAAAGTGTGCATGTATATATATGTATGTATAGATCTATATGTAGGTATATACACAGAGAGAGAGAGAGAGAGAGAGAAAGCCCAAGAGAGAAGCCTACCTTGTGCTTTGAATATCCTCATATTGGGAAGTTTATATGAACATACACATGTTACTTGGCCCTCACAAGACTTCAGAACTTCCTTATTCACAGCAGAATGGTCAATACCCTGTGCGAAAAGTTATGTTTAGGCCAAGTTTTGCTTCTGTTTCTGGCAAAAAAGGAAGTGTAATGAATGAGATCTTATACGTACACATGATACCTCCCACAGATGACCAGGGACTCAGCAGAAATCTGGGTCTTTTGCTCCTTGGCTATACATTGGTGTCAAATTATCCCATAGCTTGTCAAGCATTGCATCTTCCATAGAGGAGGCCAATGCATGCATATTACCATCCTCTCATTTTATGGATAAGCACACCAAGGTAAAAGATTCTACCTGAGCTCCTAAACTCCCCTGCAAATACTTTAGGTCAGAGAGACAGGATTCATGAGGTCTTGGAACAGCCATCTCTGCTCCCCTATTGCTAAGTAGGGCTCCTTGAATTCTTCCTTTTCTGTCTTCTCTGTCTCAAAATGCTAGATGAATGGGTAGGACATGGCCTGAGTTGATGAAGAATTTCTGGAAAGAAAAGTCTAGGGTATGATGAAAATAATGACACCACCAATAGCCCCCACCTCTTGACTGCTTACTGTGTGCCAGATGCAGTCCTGTTTTGGGTCTGACACGTGTTTTGTGTTGGAATAGATGATATAATTTAATTCTCAGGACCAGATTTAAGAGCTAAGACAAGTGATTGCCTCATTGGAACAGAAATTTCCTCCTGTTTCTTCCTTTGCTCTCTACCACACTGAACACATGGAAAATCACAAAGCTTCACGTTCATTAAGAAGTCATCTAACATGTGGAAGTGAAAAAGGTTCCCTAGATATAGCAGTAGCATAAGTCCGTGACTACAGAACACCTCTAATAATTAAATTTCTAGGTGTGAATCTTTACCTGGTCTGATCGTTGGCAGGCCTTTGAGGCTCTCAGTTTCTTGTCTGGTGCTTTGTTTTGCTTCTCCAGTATCTTCTAAGATGAGAGAGGGTTTGCCATTCATATGTGTCCTTGATCCATCTGCCTCAACAGAGCAGGTTTGAAGGAACATGAATTTTCTCCTTGAGATGTAACACCTCCAGAGCTCCATTATTTGTTCCTATGACTCAAATATTAGGAATGAATGGAAAGGGTGTTTGTGGAACTGAATTGGTGCATACGTGCGTGCTAAGTCGCTTCAGTCTTGTCTGATTCTTTGCGACTCCATGGACCACAGTCCCTCCAGGCTCCTCTGTCCATGGGATTCTCCAGGCAGGAAAACTTAATTGGTATTGCCTTCTAAAGCATGAAGCCATAGTTTCCAATAATAAATGACCATATGATGATCCATGCTGGAAATACAGTCAAGATATCACAAATGGTGTTTATTAGAAAGCTTATGTGATTATTCTCGCTTCATTCTGTATGACATAATATGTCTGGATCTTTGCTCCTTTTGCGCTGCCAAACCTTGCCTAGAATCGTACCAAGGGATGTGAGAGAGGAAACTTCTAGGTTTCAGGGCTTTTGCATGATCTTAAAGAGTATTCAGGGCTATGGTGAGATGGAGGGAGTGAAGGCAGATTTGAGGATCTCAGAGCAGATCACATTGTATACTCGATTCCCCCCACCCCACCCCACTGCTCATTTTTATAAATAAAGTCAGATGAAAATATACCCAAGGCTTGACGTGAGCAAAAAGTTGGAAACCAAAAGATCAGAGGGATATATAAGAAGAGCTGGTAGTGTATATATGTGAATCCTAATCTCACAGTTTGTCCCACCCTCCCTTTCCCTCTGTGTCCAGATGTCCATTCTCTACATCTGTATCTCTATTCCTGCCCTGCAGATAGGTTCATCTGTACCATTTTTCTAGATTCCACATGAATTTGTTTTTCTCTTTCTGACTTCATTCTGTATCACAGACTCTAGGTCCATCCACATCTCTATAAATGACCTGATTTCAGTTTTTCATGGCTGAGTAATATTCCACTGTATATAAGTACAACATCTTCTTCATCTATTCATTTGTTGCTGGACATTTAAGTTGCTTCCATGTCCTGGCTATTGTAAACTGTGCTGCAAAGAACACTGGGATATATGTATCCTTCTGAATTATGCTTTTCTTAGGACTAATGCCCAGTATTGGGATTGCTGGGTCCTTTGTTATAGTTGTTCAATCGCTGAGTCATGTCTGACTCTTTGTGACCCTGTGGATGGCAGCATGCCAGGCTCCTCTGTCCTCCACTATCTGTTGGAGTTTGTTCAAATTCATGTCCATTGAGTCAGTGATGACATCTAACCATCTCGTTCTCTGCCACCCCCTTATCCTGGGTCATATGATAGTTCTATTTTTAGTTTTCTAAGGAACCTCCATACTGTTCTCCATATATATGCTACGCTATGCTAAGTCACTTCAGTCGTGTCCGACTCTGTGTGACCCCAGAGACGGCAGCCAACCAGGCTCCCCCGTCCCTGGGATTCTCCAGGCAAGAACACTGGAGTGGGTTGCCATTTCCTTCTCCAATGCATGAAAGTGGAAAGGGAAAGTGAAGTCGCTCAGTCGTGTCCGACTCTTAGCGACCCCATGGATTGCAGCCTACCAGGCTCCTCCGTCCATGGGATTTTCCAAGCAAGAGTACTGGAGTGGGGTGCCATTGCCTTCTCCGTCTCCATATATATAGCTAGTGGGAACCAGCTGTATAGCACAGGGAGCTCAGTTTGGTGCTCTGTTATGACCTAGATGAGTGGGATGGAGATGGGTGGGTGGAAGGGAGATCTAAGAGGGAGGTGATATATTTATACATATAGCTGATTCACTTTGTTGTACAGCAGAAACTAACACAGCATTCTAAACCAATTATACTCCAAAAAATAATTTTTAAATAAAAAGAAACTAAAAACCGAAACATAAAAAGAAGAGCTGGGGTTGATGTTTTGGGTTGGATGTGGTTCAGTGAGTCCCATCAACCAGCTTTGTGACTTTGGCCAACTTAATTTCTCTAAGTGTCTGTTTCTGTGGCAGGATTAGCCACTGCACTTTCTTTACAGGATTATTTTAAGAGTTACATGAAATAATGTGCATAAATGACTCAGCATGATATATGGCGTATATTGTACAGCCAGTAATTATTAGCAATAATTGGTATTGTAAAGAGAAAAATGATACATTCTTTCCGAGACTAAATAAGGATGTGTGCCGTGTGCCTGGCATTACGCCTGGTGCAGAGTAAGTAAGGCTGAAGGACAGTTAGCTTTTCTCTTTTCTTTCGTAGTGCTTGCTATTAAAACCACACAAGGATCCACAGACAGGGATCCCAGACAGATTTGCCATCTTTTGGGCTTTGTTATTTGTAAAACCAGCTACCATTTTCAGAGCGTTCTCTAACCTTTAACCCACTGGGCCCTCACAAGTAACTTGTTGCTTCCTCTTCTGAAAAAATAGGTTTCATCATTCCACAGTTTTGCATAAGAGGAAATTATAGCTCGTAAAGTTTGAAATGACATGTGCGAGTTATTCAGTGGGGGGAGGAAGGGTCTGAACTCAGGTGTGCAGGACCCCTAAGCCAGCATGCTCAACGTATTACCTCTCTAAAGGTCATAGCTCATATTGAGCTAACTAGATCAAATTACAAATTTCTGCCTAGCCATTACCTTAAATAATTCATTCAAGCTGTCTTCCTAGTTCTATTGATGCAACTGAGGCCATTAACTGGGTCCTTCAGAACAATGCCTAAGTTGAAAAGCAGTTACCAACCAAGAAGCCAGGAAAAGTGAATGCCACATAAAGATATTTTGGGGGGAAGACTGCAGTTTGTTTAAGGCAAAAGAACTTCCTGGAGATGCAACAGCAGCAGCAAATCTACCAGCTCCTTGCAGTGTCATCAATCACAGAAGCACAAGGGGAAGAAAAAGCAAGCTGGACCCAGTACCCATCCTTGTAAATTATTTTTCAGGAAATCCTGCAGGCTTGGTTTTTTACCAGGAAACAATTACAGTTTAATATAGAGGACCACAGAATTCACATGGAACTGATTTCTATTTCTTTTTGTTCTGCTTACACAAAGGGAATGCAATTTTTCAAACACAGCAGAGAAATACTCAAGTGCTGGACTAATATAGTGGCGCCTGTCACTAACAACGGAGGGATTGTGTCATTTCTCATTGCCAGTTCTGACAGCGCCTCAAATAAAGAGGTGCCTGAGCAAATTATGTTCTTGATACCGCTTACTGAGATGGGACAGCTTCATTTTAAATAATAAAGTAACAATGCAAAGACCTGAAGCTGACTATAAAGAAAGTTTCCCATAGCGTAACTGTTGGTTCATTATATGGCTCCTGCCATTATCTTCATCTCATATGTTTATCATGTGTCTGGAAATGTGCAGAATTTAAAAGCCAGAGGTAATTTTGCATTTTATCTGAATCCAGAGGAAGCGATTGTTAAATTATCATCTCTTTGATATTAAATAGCTTAAACCTGTACAATGACCTTTAAATATGCAAATGGGGTAGCTTTGTTGCTTCAAAAAAATGTGTTTTGCTAATTGTTAAAATGATAAATGAGAAAAAGGAAATGGAAGAAAATGGGAATTTACTTTGAAGCGAACCTTGTTGAAGGTTTATGTGATAAGGATAAAGAAAATGTTTTATATTTATGTGTAGGTTCAGAAGAATGATTGTCTAGAGCTGTTCAAATCTGTGACTTTGCAGCTGTAATCAAAACCAGCGGGAGAGTTTCTGACTTATATCCCTGGCAGAGAACTCATGGAATACATAATACATACCCAGAAGAGTTAAGAGAATTTCAATAGTTTCTTAGGTAACAATTTTCATTCTCTGCTCTTAAGATGTTTGAAAAATGAAAGGCTATAACCCCAAATCAAACAATAATTAAACATCCGTCTCTGTTTTTAAATGAGCTTTTTAGCACCAACCTGCTCATGAATCTAATGCTCCCAGGAATGAATACAGCTTCCAAGAATGTCAGTGGGCAGGGTTTTGTTCCTAGAAATTAACCACGTTAACCTTGAGGTGCAGCAGCTCAGATGCAGGATTGCAGATTCTCGCCGCCCCCCCCCCCACGCAGAGTGTGTCACGAGTCACTTGGGCTTAGACGAGCATCCTTGGGGGCTTGTTTTCACTCCTGGGAGATTTGGCTGAGGTCTCCTGGCCAACCATGATTCTGCCATGATATTGGGTTGGCCAGAAAGTCCCTTCCATATGATGGTACAGAAAGCCCAAACAAACTTTTTGGCCAACCCATTACAGTTGTGGTGTGCATGGCCTTTGCAGCCTGGGATTATGTGCATGTAATTCCCCCGAGGGCAGTTCTCTAACAGATGGTGACAGAAAATGGATGCATTTCTTGACTTTCCATCCCTGCCTATGTGGACTTGGGGAGGCTGAGTGATCTATCTGTTGCCTTGGGTGCAGCACAGCACAGTGATAAACTATGAGTGGCTTAGTAGTCATGTGCTCTTGAACAGGTTATTTCTCTGTTCCTCAGTTTCCTCATTTGTAATAAGGTGTTTCTGTTACTGCCTGTCTCAAAGTATTGTGTCACAAGCATTCAGATTAGCCATTAAGACTATAATAGAACAGCCTGGGCCATAGAGAAGGAAATTCATGACTCTGGGGTCCATCTCAGAAAAGTAGAGGTAGATGAAGCTTACACTATCTTGAGAGAAACAGTGAAATGCAGTGAGAAAATGATACAAATTGATAATGATCATTCAATGCTAACAAGTTTCAGGCATTCTGCTAAGTGCTTAATCTCGCACAGTAATGCCAGAAGTTAGATACTGCTTTTAACCCTATTTTACAGATGCAGAGAGATGATCAGTGCTGGAAACTGAACCCCAGTTTGTCTGTTACTCAATCTTAATGACTCTGTTAGAATGTCTTCCAGGAGATTCACATAAGGAGATGCAATGACTTGGGGACTTAGATATACTTTTGGCATTAATTATTACTACTTTTGGCATAATTATCACTATTACTAATTAGTAATAATAATTAATTATTAATTAAATTAATAATTAAGTAGTTGGGAAGATCTCCTGGAGAACTGAAAGGCTACCCACTCTAGCATTCTGGAGAATTCCATGGACTGTATAGTCCATGGGGTCGCAAAAAGTCAGACACGACTGAGCGACTTTTTCACTTACAGTAATAATTAGCTGTAGGTTTATGACCTCAGATAAATGATTTTTTTGGAAACTTTATTCTTTTGATATAACTGTATGATTTCTATGACTTCTTCCAGTTATGGCAACTATGATTCTGTAAGGAGAGAATATATGGGAGGGAGGGAAAGGGAGAGAGAGAGGAAGAGGGAGAAGGGCTAGAGATGGAGAGGAAGAGACACAATACTTGGACACATAATTGCAATGGAACACAGTGGTACTTTTGTAGCTTATGTGGATGTCAAAACACTTTAACAAATTTCAGTACACTTGTTCTTGTAAAATATGAATACATATCACCACCTATTTTATAAATGAGGAAATTGCAGTATGCAAAGTTTGTGACTTGCCAAGGTCACATAGCTAAGTCATAAAATTTAACGATTTTACTGCCAGTATAAAAACAGCATTCTGTGGATTAGGCTGAAAAGTCAATATATAAATAAAGCACATCTGAAAGCTTCTATTGCCTAATAATGCAAAATAGTGATGTACTTCAAGTTACACAATCAAAGAGTTATTTGAAAGCTGCAGATCAGATGTCTTTAAATCAAACCCTACTTGTACTGGCAGCTCTTCAATGAGTGGTATCTCCTTTGGATTTTTCTCCTCCCTTGTTTCTTATACTTTGCTCCCACCTGTATCCAGTCACTCAGTGCACAATGGAAGTTCATATTTAAATTGATTCTGCCACGAATCCACTAAAATTCTGGGACTGTATATTCACAACAAAATTCATTCATTCTGCTAAACCTCTAGTACCAAAATCTCTGTATTTATCAGTTGGGGACAACAGTCTCTTCCTTGTTACATATATGTGACCAAGCTTAGACCAGAATAAATACCTAGGAATTATCATCTAATTTGAAAATATGTATTTTTTGTTTATTAAAGTTTCTTAAAAAGACACTTTTGTAAACACATGAATGTTCTTCTAACATCATACAAACTGGATTTTGGAAAATGGCTTTGAAGATTCTGAAGTTTTTGACAGCAAACAAATTCTACTCTACAGGAAACTATGGAGTCATCCTTAAAGAGAACCTCTCTCTCTCACTAATTAATTGTTAGGGAGAACATTGTTAATTGTTCAGTCATGTCTGACTCTTTGTGACCCCATGGACTGTAGCCCGCTCTTCTGTCCATGGGATTTCCCAGGCAAGAACACTGGAGTGGGTTGCCATTCCATTCTCCAGGGAAACTTCCCAACCCAGGGATTGAACCTGGTTCTCCCACATTGCAGGCAGAGTCTTTACCATCGGAGCCACCGGGGAAGTCACATCCTTAAAGAGAAGGATACAATTAAATCTGTTAACAACAATACAATGATAAAAATTCTGATTTCTATTTTTATCGGAAGTCTGGATCTATTAATATTTATGCACTTTCATGTAAGCATGTATATGTAAATCTCTCCCTTTAAAACTCTCAGTTGTAAAATAGAGTCAGAGGACTCATCCCTTTTTTCTTCTTCTCTCTTTCTTTTAATTTTCCTATTCATGGGGAATTATCCTTTGAGGAGTTCTGGGATGGCAGACAAATTTGTTTCTCAAATGGAGCATTGGTTTTTGCAGTTCTGCTGGAGGGCTGGAGGAGATTGCAGTGCCTGTGTGCTTCACAGATTCCTGTAAAATTCAACTTCTCCCAGACATACATCTCTCTGATTACTGCTTAGCTGTATACAGTTTGACAAGGAGAAAAACAGTCTCGAATTGTTAATACCAAAAAGCTCTATAGAGTTTTTTTTCAACTGCAGCATATGGATATACTTAAAGACTGAAATCCTTTACATATTTTGTGCTGGATTTTAATTTCACTCACTAAATCATTAAACATACCTTTTAAGAGGAGAATATTCCTATTAAAGAAGAAAAATCTCTAGGGAGATTCACATGGGCTTCCCAGGTGGCACTAGTGGTAAAGAAGCTGCCCGCCAGAGCAGGAGACATAAGAGAGGCGGGTTCAATCCCTGGGCCGGGAAGATTCCCCTAGAGGAGGGCATGGCAACCCACTCTGGTATTCTTGCCTGGAGAATCCCATGGACGGAGAAGTCTGGTGGGCTACAGCCCATAGGGTCACAAAGAGTCAGACACGACTGAAGAGACTTAGCCTACAGATATGCATACACACATACATATATATATATGGCTATATATGTGTATGTATATATATATATAATTTTGGTTGTTTAGTGATTTAGTCATGTCCAACTATATGCATATATCCTGTGTGTGTGTGTGTGTGTGTGTATTTCCTTTTATACATATTTTTTCCCTATACACACACACATACACACATGCACACTGTTTAGCAAAGCATTTTTATCCAAAATGACTCTGTTAAAACAATCACATTTCACAAATCTCAGACAGCCGCAGTGTGCTGGGTTTCTAACCTCTGGAGAGCACGGCCTTGTGGTTTACTCATGATAACCAGAGATGGTGGAAAAGTTAACTGCTTGGCAGTGGATCACATTTCTGTAATAATCCAATACACATTTACTCTGGTACATTTCAGATCTGGAACAAAATTAAGCAGCAAATACAGACATTTCTTGAGTCTTCTGACACCAGTTTTGACCACTAAGTTCATTCAGATGGCACTTTTTCCTTCTTTGCAACTAATTTCAATGGGAAGTCAATAGCTCATTTTCAAAAATTTCAACCTCAAAATTTACAGGTTTGGAATTTCTATCAAAATCCAGATCTTTTGGCATTTAAATTCAGTTGCCTTTGGCAAAAGAAAAAAAAAAAATCCTGTTTCAAAAAGAAACAAGTCATAAGAGAACTTTATTAAAAAAGATTCAACCAGCTGTTCAAAAGGCTATTTTGATAATGTCAGTGCAAGTGAATAAAAAAACACATGGATTTAAATTCCCTTAAATTATATGAGCCTTTTAAAATTAAAGGAACTATGTTGGGCAAATGGGCTTTGGGTTTATTAACTTAGAAATCAGTCTTCCATGGTTTCTAAATAGCCTTGTATTGGAGGGACACTACAATTATCTGTTAAACTGAAAGAGAAGTGAGAACACAGAACATGGTTCAATAAGAACCAAAATACTTATATTTGTGAGCCCAAATAGGAGTAAGAAACAGCCAGCGAGAAAGCATGAAAGTCACCTCCTTCTCCCTCTCCAATAATCCAGCAGTTAACAGAGTGAGAATGAGCGCACTCTTTTAACTTGCAACTACAAGTCTCTGTGATGTTTTATTTGCTGCCTAAATGTTTGCTTTCCTGTTGTGTAGACAAAGCCCTGGCTAGTGAAGAGCTTTTGGATTGATGTCAATTGCGGAAAGAAATCTCCCAACCTCAAGGTTTCCCCATGTCTCCTGAAAATCATGGGCTCATTGCTCTGAAACTGAGGACTTTTTTAGCTTCTATAAATTGGGCAGGAAGACAGACTGTAAACAACTTTACTGTTCAGTGCTTAAGGCAACATGACACCTCTTTGCAGAAGATGTGGTGAAATTTTGACAAATGAGTACATTTATACATGGACTCTATAATAAAAGCATTTAGAAAGCATGATTGATGGCCCCAAACATTCCTTTCTCGTTCTTAATCTGGTAAAGAAAGAAAAGTTTGTGTCTTCACCTGCTAGCTCCTTGGTGTCTGCTAAGCCATTTCTTTCATGACATTGTGAGGTGATATTATGACTTTGCACCCTTATATAGAAATAACCACATCACATCTTCACCAGCAACATCCTGATGTGCTTTTTGAAAGATTATAAAGCGCTGCTTACCACCTCCTCAGCCTTAGCCAATAGCCACCTCCACTGGATAGAGAAAGAACTACCCAGCCTTCTGCAAACAGTGGCAAAACTAAGCCAAAGTCTCTGCTCAACAATAGGCCATGTGTTTACAAGTCTGATGGCGGGAAAATAGCTGTTGTTATTGCTGTTGCTCATAAATGAAAGTGAAAGTGATTCAGTCCTGCTCGACTCTTTGCAACCCTATGGACTGTATAGTCTATGGAATTCTCTAGACCAGAATTCTGGAGTGGGTAGCCTTTCCCTTCTCCAGGGGATCTTCCCAACCCAGGGATCAAACCCAGGTCTCCCACATTGCAGGCGAGTTCTTTACCAGCTGAGCCACAAGGGAAGCCCAAGGATACTAGAGTGGGTAGCCGGTCCCTTTTCCAGGGGATCTTCCCGACCCACGAATTGAACTGGGCTCTCCTGCATTGCAGGTGGATTCTTTAACCACCTGAGCTATAAGGGAAGCCTGTTTCTGGTAAAAACTATGTCTTATGCTCGTGTCTTAAGCTTATGTGGTCTCAAGCAAGTCACATTTCTTCTCTGGATCTTGTTTCTCATCTGTAACATGGCAATAAAAATAATCATCATATAAAGACTCACAAGTGATAAATGAAATAATGTGTGTGAAATATTAACTATGATTTATTAAGCATCATATACCATTATATTAAGTATTTACTCAACTGGCGAGCTTGATTTCAGACTTAAGATTGGTGACATGTCTTAAGCTCACCAGTAAGAGAAAATACTTAATACAGTGTTACATGGTAGATGCTTAAGACATCATAATTATTACTTAATTTATCACTCGCTTTATATTATGTTATATCTTATATATATTGTGTTATATATTGCATTCTGTGTCATCCAGCAGACCACTATACAACTTTAAGAATGAATAAACAACTATAGTCAGCCACATGGATGACTCTCATAAAGTAGACTGACAGAAAGACAGACAGATTTAAAGAAGTATATTCTACAGAAGTCCATTTATATAAAATTCAAAAATGGGAAAAAGTTATCTATCATAGTTGATGGAGGGATACTAGTTACCCTTGGGAAACAGCCCACGATTAGAAGGAGGCACAGATTGGGCATCTGATCTATCTAGAAATGTTTTGTTTCTTGTTCTGAGGGCCAGTTAAATGGGTAGTTCACTTTGTAAAATTTATTAAGCTGTACTTGTTTGTGCACTTTGCTATACAGAGTTTACTTACCAGATTTACTTTTCAATGCAAACACTGCTCTCACAAATTTAAGGTATGACACCCCAGGAAGAGGAAAGACACTGTAGAAGAGAGATGTTCTATTCCCCTATTCAGTTCAGTCGCTCAGTCATGTCCGACTCCTTGGGACCCATGAATCGCAGCATGCCAGGCCTCCCTGTCCATCACCAACTCCCGGAGTTCACCCAGACTCACATCCATCGAGTCAGTAATGCCATCCAGCCATCTCATCCTCTGTCGTCCCCTTCTCCTCCTGCCCCCAATCCCTCCCAGCATCAGAGTCTTTTCCAATGAGTCAACTCTTCGCATGAGGTAGCCAAAGTACTGGAGTTTCAGCTTTAGTGTCATTCCTTCCAAAGAAATGCCAGGGCTGATCTCCTTCAGAATGGACTGGTTGGATCTCCTTGCAGTCCAAGGGACTCTCAAGAGTCTTCTCCAACACCACAGTTCAAAAGCATCAATTCTTCAGCACTCAGCCTTCTTCACAGTCCAACTCTCACATCCATAAATGACCACAGGAAAAACCATAGCCTTGACTAGACGGATCTTTCTTGGCAAAGTAATGTCTCTGCTTTTGAATATGCTATCTAGATTGGTCATAACTTTGCTTTCAAGGAGTAAGCGTCTTTTAATTTCATGGCTGCAGTCACCATCTGCAGTGATTTTGGAGCCCAAAAAAATAAAGTCTGACGCTGTTTCCACTGTTTCCCCATCTATTTCCCATGAAGTGGTGGAACTGGATGCCATGATCATAGTTTTCTGAATGTTGAGCTTTAAGCCAACTTTTTCACTCTCCTCTTTCACTTTCATCAAGAGGCTTTTTAGTTCCTCTTCACTTTCTACCATAAGGGTGGTGTCATCTGCATATCTGAGGTTATTGATAATTCTCCCGGCAATCTTGATTCCATCTTGTGCTTCTTCCAGCCCAGCGTTTCTCATGATGTACTCTGCATATAAGTTAAATAAACAGGGTGACAATATACAGCCCTGACGTACTCCTTTTCCTATTTGGAACCAAGTCTGTTGTTCCATGTCCAGTTCTAACTGTTGCTTCCTGACCTGCATACAAATTTCTCAAGAGGCAGGTCAGGTGATCTGGTATTCCCATCTCTTTCAGAATTTTCCACAGTTTATTGTGATCCACACAGTCAAAGGCTTTGGCACAGTCAGTAAAGCAGTAATAGATGTTTTTCTGGAACTCTCTTGCTTTTTTCATGATCCAGTTGATGTTTGCAGTCTGATCTCTGGTTCCTCTGCCTTTTCTAAAACCAGCTTGAACATCTGGAAGTTCACAGTTCATGTATCGCTGAAGCCTAGCTTGGAGCATTTTGAGCATTACTTTACTAGCGTGTGAGATGAGTGCAATTGTGTGGTAGTTTGAGCATTCTTTAGTATTGCCTTTCTTTGGGATTGGAATGAAAACTGAGCTTTTCCAGTCCTGTGGCCGCTGCTGAGTTTTCCAAATTTGCTGACATATTGAGTGCAGCACTTTCACAGCATCATCTTTCAGGATTTGAAATAGCTCAATTTTAATTCCATCACGTCCACCAATTTGTTCGTAGTGATGTTTCCTAAGGCCCACTTGACTTCACATTCCAGGATGTCTGGCTCTAGGTGAGTGATCACACCATCATGATTATCTGGGTCATGAAGATTTTTCCTGTACAGTTCTTCTGTGTATTCTTGCCACCTCTTCTTAATATCTTCTGCTTCTGTTATGTCCATACCATTTCTGTCCTTTGTCAAGCCCATCTTTGCATGAAATGTTCCCTTGGTATCTCTAATTTTCTTGAAGAGATCTCTAGTCTTTCCCATTCTGTTCTTTTCCTCTATTTCTTTGCATTGATCACTGAAGAAGGCTTTCTTATCTCTTCTTGCTATTCTTTGGAACTCTGCATTCAGATGCTTATATCTTTCCTTTTCTCCTTTGCTTTTCACTTCTCTTCTTTTCACAGCTATTTGTAAGGCCTCCTCAGACAGCCATTTTGCTTTTTTGCATTTTTTTTTTCATGGGGATGGTCTTGATCCCTGTCTCCTGTACAATGTCATGAACCTCATTTCATAGTTCATCAGGCAGTCTATTTATCAGAACTAGGCCCTTAAATCTATTTCTCACTTCCAGTGTATAATCATAAGGGATTTGATTTAGATTATGCCTGAATGGTCTAGTGGTTTTCCCGACTTTCTTCAATTTAAGTCTGAATTTGGCAATAAGGAGTTCATGGTCTGAGCCACAGTCAGCTCCTGGTCTGGTTTTTGCTGACTGTATAGAGCTTCTCCATCTTTGGCTGCAAAGAATATAATCAATTTGATTTCGGTGTTGACCATCTGGTGATGTCCATGTATAGAGTCTTCTCTTGTGTTGTTGGAAGAGGGTGTTTGTTATGACCAGTGCATTTTCTTGGCAAAACTCTCTTAGTCTTTGCCCTGCTTCATTCTGTATTCCAAGGCCAAATTTGCCTGTTACTCCAAGTGTTTCTTGACTTCCTACTTTTGCATTCCAG
>NW_011494952.1:4898855-4901947 GCF_000754665.1 Bison bison bison | reverse complement strand
CTTTGCCTTGGAAATGAACAGAGATCATTCTGTCATTTTTGAGACTGCATCCAAGTACTGCATTTTGGACTCTTTTGTTGACCATGATGGCTACTCCATTTCTTCTGAGGGATTCCTGCCCGCAGTAGTAGATATAATGGTCATCTGAGTTAAATTCACCCATTCCAGTCCATTTCAGTTCGCTGATTCCTAGAATGTCAACATTCACTCTTGCCATCTCTTGTTTGACCACTTCCAATTTGCCTTGATTCATGGACCTGACATTCTAGGTTCCTATGCAATATTGCTCTTTACAGCATCAGACCTTGCTTCTATCACCAGTTACATCCACAGCTGGGTATTCTTTTTGCTTTGGCTCCATCCCTTCATTCTTTCTGGAGTTATTTCTCCACTGATCTCCAGTAGCATATTGGGCCCCTACTGACCTAGGGAGTTCCTCTTTCAGTATCCTATCGTTTTGCCTTTTCATACTGTTCATGGGGTTCTCAAGGCAAGAATACTGAAGTGGTTTGTCATTCCCTTCTCCAGTGGACCACATTCTGTCAGATTTCTTCACCATGACCCTCCCGTCTTGGGCTGCCCCATGGACATGGCTTAGTTTCATTGAGTTAGACAAGGCTGTGGTCATAGTGTGATTAGATTGACTAGTCTGTGAGTATGGTTGTCCTATTACGCAATGTCCATGCTCGTCTCCAGTTTGGAGCTTAGAAAGCATGCATGCTTTCAGATAATCCCAGGCTTGGGATAACTTCTGGATAAGGGAGATCTTAGGAGACCTGTGAGTCACCCAGCCAAGAGGGAAGACTAAGAGCCTTCCTCCCACTGATGCAGCATCATCCAGAGGAGAATTCAACTCTAATCATCCACATGTGAAAACATTTTCCAGGTACTAAGTCCACAAAAATTCTGGTCAGTTTACTGAGCTTACTGTCACTCTTCTGGCATGGATGAGTATTGTAAAGCATACCCTGCCTTCCTGCCTGCTTTTTTGGTGGCCAAGAAGACACATGCATCTAGTTGTGGCAGTTTGAACTGAGTGTTAGACTTTCAAAACCCTGATAAAAGCTTTTCCAGCAAGGGGAGGCAGCCCTTGATGCATTTTCACTTCTAGACTTGTAACCTGATTTCCTTTCGGCAGTGCTGAGCGTGTGGCCATACCTAACCTGCATGGTTTATGTGCACACCCAAGTTTAATCTGGAATCCCAAGAGCCCTGGGTCCCTGATGCCAAATAACCTGGGACTTCCATCTGAAACAGGGCATATGTTGGTCTGATGTAGTAAAACTGGGCAAGAAATCCAAATCTATAAATGTACAGTTAGAATGTCAGGTAAATTACACTTCCTACAAGTAAATTATCACCTTAGGACACAGTGGACTTTGGCTTCCTGGGCCATCTTCCCATTAGCATCCTCTGCCTGAAAGTACCCACAGTAGGGCATTATCAACTGGATATTCATTTAATTAGTCCTGGAGCCCTGGACAACTATTCTACTGCACCAAAAACGAATATTTCGACTACATTATGTGAGAAATATAGAGAGCAACGAATGAAGGCAAAGTTTAAACACATTTAATATTCATTTGCATCTTATGATTATGAAGTGCCCTGGGGCAGGGTTTTCAAATTGTAGGTTACAATTCATAAGTAGGTCATGAAATCAATTGAAAGGGTCATGACTAGCACTATAAAAACTGAAAAAGAAAAGATTAGAAAAGTTGAGAGTGACTTGTGTGTAATGATTGCCAGTATTGCTTACACCAACTTAAAATTATTTGTGTGTGTGTATGTATCATGCATAATGTGTTTCTTACTGAATGGCAGCTTTTTTAAAAAAAATATATCGGGGTATAGTTGATTTATAATGTATTAATTTCAGGTGTACAGCAAAGTCATTCAGTTATACACATATCGATTCTTTTTCAGATTCTCTTCTTACATAGGTTATCACAGAATATTGAATAGACTTCCCTGTGCTGTACAGTGGGGCCTTGCTGGTTATCTATCTTATATATATATAGTAGTGTGTGTATGTTCATCACAAATTCTGGGTTTATCTCTCCCCACCTGTTTCCCCAAACCATAAGTATGTTTTTCATATCTGGAAGTATGTGTCTGTTTTGTAAATAAGGTCATTTGCATCATTTTCTAATGATACAATTAGATTTTAATGATGCAATTAGGTTCCATATATGAGTGATATCACATGGTACTTGTCTTTCTCTGTCTGACTTCACTTAGTATGATACTCTCTAGATTTACCTATGTTACTGAAAATGGCATTCTTCCATTCTTTTTTATGGATGAGTAATATCACATTGCAGAGAAGGCAATGGCACCCTACTCCAGTACTCTTGCCTGGAAAATCCTATGGACGGAGGAGCCTGGTAGGCTGCAGTCCATGGGGTTGCTAAGAGTCAGACACAACTGAGCGACTTCACTTTCACTTTTCACTTTCATGCACTGGAAAAGGAAATGGCAACCCACTCTAGTGTTCTTGCCTGGAGAATCCCAGGGACGGGGGAGCCTGGTAGGCTGCTGTCTATGTGGTCGCACAGAGTCAGAAATGACTGAAGTGACTTAGCATAGCAATATCACATTGTGTGTGTGTGTATCACAGTTCAGTTCAGTCGCTCAGTCATGTCTGAGTCTTTGTGACCCTGTGAAAGACAGGGTACCAGGCCTCCTTGTCCATCACCAATACCCAGAGTTTACCCAAACTCATGTCCATTGAGTCAGTGATGCCATCCAATCATCTCATCCTCTGTCATTGCCTTCTCCTGCTTCCTTCAGTCTTTCCCAGCATCAGGGTCTTTTCAAATGAGTCAGCTCTTCATATCAGGTGGCCAAAGTATTGGAGTTTCAGCTTCAACATCAGTCCTTCCCATGAACACCCAGGACT
Organism: Bison bison bison; assembly: GCF_000754665.1. NCBI lineage: Eukaryota > Metazoa > Chordata > Mammalia > Artiodactyla > Bovidae > Bison > Bison bison. The sequence continues at coordinate 4,899,045 of NW_011494952.1, read as the reverse complement.
GATCTCCTTTAGGACGGACTGGTTGGATCTCCTTGCAGTTTAAGGGACTCTCAAGAATCTTTTCCAACACCACAGTTCAACAGCATCACTTCTTCAGCACTCAGCTTTCTTTATAGTTCAACTCTCACATCCATACATGACCACTGGAAAAACCATAGCCTTGACTAGATGGACCTTTGTTGACAAAGTA
>NW_011494952.1:4888967-4898755 GCF_000754665.1 Bison bison bison | reverse complement strand
GTTCCCCCATCTATTGCCCATGAAGTGATGGGACCAAATGCCATGATCTAGTTTTCTGAATGGAGCTTTAAGCCAACTTTTTCACTCTCCTCTTTCACTTTCATCAAGAGGCTCTTTAGTTCTTCACTTTCTGCCATAAGGGTGGTGTTATCTGCATATTATGGTTATTGATATTTCTCCCGGCAATTTTGATTCCAGCTTGTTCTTTTTCCAGCCTAGCGTTTCTCATGATGTACTCTGCATAGAAGTCAAATAAGCAGGGTGACAGTATACAGCCTTGATGTACTCATTTCCTTATTTGCAACCAGTCTGTTGTTCCATGTCCAGTTCTAACTGTTGCTTCCTGACCTGCATACAGGTTTCTCAAGAGGCAGATCAGGTCTGGTATCCCCATCTCTTTCAGAATTATCAATTCCTCTGTCATCTGACTTTTAAGTTGCTTCTATGTCTTGGCTATTGCAAATGTTTTTGAATTATAGTTTTCCCCAGATATATGCCCAGGACTGGGATTGCGTGGTCATTCTATTTTTGTTTTTTAGGAAACCTCCATACTGTTATCCACAGTGGTTGTACCAATTTACATTTCCACCAACAGTGTACAAAGGTTCCCTTTTCTCCACACCCTCTCCAACATTTATTATTTGTAACTTTTTGGTGATGGCCACTCTGAGTGGTGGGAGGTGATACCTCATTGTAGTTTTGAGCTGCATTTCTCTAATAATTAGTGTTGTTGAGCATCTTTCCATGTGTCTCTTAGCCATCTGTATGTCTTCTTTGGAGAAAATGTCTATTTAGATCTTCTGCCCATTTTTTGATTGGGTTGTTTGTTTTTTTGACATACAGCTGCATGAGCTCTTTGTATATTTTGGAGATTAATCCCCTGTTAGTCACTTTGTTTGAAAATATTTTATCCCATTCTGTGGGCTGTATTTTCATTTTATTTATGGTTTTTTTTGTTGTGCAAAAGCTTTTAAGTTTAATTAGATCCCATTTTTTAGAGTTTTGTTTTTATTTTCATTATACTCGGAGGTGATTCCAAAAAGACATCACTGTGATTTATGTCAAAGAGTGTTCTGCCTATGTTTTTCTTCAAGAGTTATATAGTGTCCAGCTTTAGATTTAGGTGTTTAATCCATTTTGAGTTTATTTTTGTGTATGGTGTTGGAGAATGTTCTAGTTTCATTCTTTTTTTTTTAATTTTATTTTATTTTTAAACTTTACATAATTGTATTAGTTTTGCCAAATATCAAAATGAATCCGCCACAGGTATACATGTGTTCCCCATCCTGAACCCTCCTCCCTCCTCCCTCCCCATACCACCCTTTTGCATGTAGCTGTCCAGTTTTCCCAGCACCACTTATTGAAGAGACTGTCTTTTCTCTATTGTATATTCTCCCCTCCTTTGTCATAGGTTAACTGATCATAGGTGCATGAGTTTATTTCTAGGTTTTCTATTCTGTTCCATTGATCTATATTTCTATTTTTGTGTCAGGACCATACTGTTTTTTATTACTCTAACTTGGTAGTATAGTCTGAAGTTAGGGAGCCCAATCCCTGCAGCTCCATTTTTCTTTCTGAGGATTGCTGTGGCTATTTGGAATCTTTTGTGTTTCCATGTAAATTTAATTTTTTTTTTTTTTTTAGTTCTGTGAAAAAAAACATTGGTAGTTTGATAGGAAATGCATTTAATCTTTAGACTGCTTTCAGTAATATAGTCATTTTGACTATTGTTTCTTCGAATCCAAGAACATGGTGTATCTTTCCACCTATTTGTGTCATCTTCCATTTCTTTCACCAGCACTTTACAGTTTTCAGACTACAAATATTTTGTTTCCTTAGGTAGATTTTTACCTAGGTGTTTTATTATTTTGATCTGATAGTAAATGGAATTGTTTCCTTATTTCTCTTTATGAGTGTTCATTGTTCAGTTCAGTTCATTGCTCAGTCATGTCTGACTCTTCGCGAATCCATGAATCACAGCACGCCAGGCCTCCCTGTCCCTCACCAACTCCTGGAGTTCACTCAAACTCATGTCCATCAAGTCAGTGATGCCATCCAGCCATCTCATCCTCTGTCATCCCCTTCTCCTCCTGCCCCCAATCCCTCCCAGCATCAGGGTCTTTTACAATGAGTCAACTCTTTGCATGAGGTGGCCAAAGTACTGGAGTTTCAGCTTCAGCATCATTCCTTCCAAAGAAATCCCAGGGCTGATCTCCTTCAGAATGGACTGGTTGGATCTCCTTGCAGTCCAAGGGACTCTCAAGAGTCTTCTCCAACACCACAGTTCAAAAGCCTCAATTCTTCGGCGCTCAGCCTTCACAGTCCAACTCTCACATCCATACATGACCACTGGAAAAACCATAGCCTTGACTAGATTGACCTTTGTTGGTAAAGTAATGTCTCTGCTTTTGAATATGCTATCTAGGTTGGTCATAACTTTCCTTCCAAGGAGTAAGCGTCTTTTAATTTCATGGCTGCAGTCACCATCGGTAGTGACTTTGGAGCCCCCAAAAATAAAGTCTGACACTGTTTCCACTGTTCTCCCATCTATTTCCCATGAAGTGATGGGACTGGATGCCATGACCTTCGTTTTCTGAATGTTGAGCTTTAAGCCAACTTTTTCACTCTCCACTTTCACTTTCATCAAGAGGCTTTTTAGTTCCTCTTCACTTTCTGCCATAAAGGTGGTGTCATCTGCATATCTGAGGTTATTGATATTTCTCCCAGCAATTTTGATTCCATCTTGTGCTTCTTCCAGCCCAGCGTTCCTCATGATGTACTCTGCATAGAAGTTAAATTAGCAGGGTGACAATATACAGCCTTGACGTACTCCTTTTCCTATTTGGAACCAGTCTGTTGTTCCATGTCCAGTTCTAACTGTTGCTTCCTGACCTGCATACAGGTTTCTCAAGAGGCAGGTCAGGTGGTCTGACCTTGTCACAGGTTAATTGACCATAGGTGCATGAGTTTATTTCTCTTTCAGAATTTTCCACAGTTTTATATTAAATAAAAGTGGTAACAGTGGACATCCTTGTCTTGTTGATCTTAGAGGGAATGTTTTCAACCTTTCACCATTGAGAATGATGTTGGCTGTGGGCTTGTCATATATGGCTTTTACTATGTTGTGGTATGTTCCTTCTAGATGGAAATTTGAAAAAAAGAAAAATAAATCAAAGGTGCATTGTGACCCAAAGTAATATTACAATGATTGCAGTCATATCACTGCAGCAATTTTATAGTTTTTTCATTTATTAATAGCAAAACCAACTCCATGCCTGAAAAGTGCTGGGCGCTGAAAAGCGGTGAACAAGGCAGATAAGGTTTCCCCCTTCATGAAGCTTGCATTTTGAGAGGAGATGTGTATTAAATATGAATTGCACAATTAATTAATTTTGCAACTGTAATGGACTCAAGTGACACTAAGGAAACAAATTCAGAGCTCACAGGAGTGAAACCCAGGAGGATCTGACAGAGACAAGGGTGTCAGGAAACCCTGCCTTAAAGAAGTGATATTTGAGCTAAGATCTGAAGGTGAATGGAGTAAAATCAATGTCAGGAACTCTCAGTACTTTAATGCAGCCCTTGGTTTTCCCAGACTCCCTATGGTACCTTAAGGTCTTTCATGCTTCACTTGGATTCCAGTAAAGCCCCCCTTGACACTGGCAGTGCCATGTGTTCATAATCGATCCTCAGAACTTCCGTTTCAGTCCTTTGTTCTCCATTCAAATGGACTGATTCCTGCCTTGCACTGCTCATGTGTAGACATCTCTCGGACCTTTTCCAGTGAGTTCTGGAAGTGGTAGAGGAAGGTTTGGAGCTGATGCACAGAAGGCTTCTGAACCATGGGGTGTGTGCTCACCAACTCTCCCCTCTGCTTGCTGCCTCTCTGAGTCCCCCCTCTAATTGTGGGGTTGAGGCACCAGGTAACATCCACTTTCCCTCACCAAAAACTGCCCTCTGCCCATTCCCCTGACCCCTTTTTCAACTTGAGTAATTCAATGAGAATACTCCATGTAACAGATTTCTTCTTGCGGTGAACACTGCATTTGTTTGGAGAAATACTTTGAAACCACTGTCTGGGAGGGTGTTGGTGAGATGACAAGTTGTCAGTCTGGTACAAGTCACAAAATGACCTTCTCAAGAGGGTAGGCTCTTATTAAGAGCTCACTTTTCTTTCTGAGGAATCTTTGTATGAAATTACGATGGTAAGGATTGGGTCAGAGACGAAGGGCTCTGCATAATAGAGAGGAGACTTGCCGTTCCCTGGGAGGGATCCCGGAAACTGTGCTGCAGAGAAGAAAGATAAGACAGGAAGACTCATGGGGCTCCTCTCTCAGCTTTGGTCCTTAAGGATTTCCTTCTCTCCTAAGCTCGGCTTTGCATTTAGAGAGATGTTTGTACCTTATCCATTATTTCCAAGTGCTGGAGCAGTAGGTTTTTTCCACAATATCTACTTTGACATATTGCCAGCACAGAAGTCCTTGGTACAGTTATATTGAGTAAAAGCCACTCACTACAGTGTATATACAAATTATATTTAGTAATAATATATTTTCCTTTCATCATGCACAATGCGATTCCACGGGTAACAGTTGTAAATCCCAGCAGCACAAGTACTATTGGCGCTTCTCTAGCATGTGTACAAAATATATTCTTGAGAGAATGAAGAGATGTCACATTAGTGAGCTTGGTCAGTCCTGTAATCAGTGATCGCCACATTTTAACCAGAGATCACAAATAGATTCCACACCACAATGGAATGGTCCTCTCCTATTCTCGAAAAGAAATGGAAAGCTAAAATGAAAACAATTGTAATAAATAAATAAATAACCTTTTGATTTTGCTCCCTCTCATTTATCATGGAGATAATCAAAATAGGTGAGGAACTTTCATTCACTAAGTTTTTAAAACAAATTTCAGGTAGAAAGAACTCCAGAGAAAGTTTTGAAAGGGATTTTTTAAATTGCTTACTCTTTTCCACCAGCCCCTTCCCCCGCAAACACTTGAATGAAAGTTGGCATTGCTTGCTGATAATTCTGTGTGATGAATTCTTTGTGAGAAGGGAACAAACAAAAATGATGTTGAATTTTGTGTCTCAGTGGGTGCAAGGTGAAAACAGAGACAGCAGTCAGAAGTTAAAAAAAAACAACTGTCTTTTGTTTACCACCAAAGCAGGAGAATATGGTATTTTCTTTTATAGCAACATCAAGATCTCGCTTGGCTTTTTTTTTTTTAACTGACAAGAAACTGATATAGTATAAGTTAGCTAGTCTGTGTCAGGAGGTCAGCAAACTTTTTCTGTTAAGGGCGAAATCGTAAGTACTTTGGGCTTTCTATGCCAGACTGTTTGTATTAGAACTTAGAACTACCCAGCTGTCTCTCTAACGGAAAAGCTGCCACAGACAATATGTAAACAAATGGGTGTGGCTTGTTCTAACACAACTTTATTTGCATGGGATGGGTTTGGCCTGTAGGCTGTTCATTTGCCAATTCCTGATGTAAAAATGCAAAACTTCAACCGAAAAAAGTCTGAAACCTATTGATGTTCACCCCAATCTTATGCTTTCCCAGTAACTGTTCCTATGCAAAGCAATTATTGTCATTTTTTCTGTGGTTTGTGAAGACTTTAGGGGCATTCTATATTCTTTCTTTAATCCCTTCAGCAAAGAAAAACTTCAAGTGATTTTCAGAAGCATTGTGCTTTTTTACCCCTTCTTGAGAGTTGTGCTGATGTTCTCTTTTAAGAATAATCAATGTTTTTCCCCAGAAGAAAAACTGTACCTCTGATTGCCATGTGTTGTTAGGAAAGAAATCAAATGCCCTATGACTAGAGAGTAACACTCTGAAACAATTCTAATCAGGGCACTTCCCTGATTCATTCAGAAGGTTAGCACTGGCATTCCCTAAGCTTCATCCAAGTATACATCAAAGACTTCTACTTTCACATGTTTTCAGATTCAAACTTCTTTTCCACTTAGCACAGTGCTCACTCTGTTGCTCCAAATTGTTGTTGTTTAGTCACTGAGTTGTGTCCAGTTCTTCTGTGACCCCATGGACTGCAGCTTGCCAGGCTCCTCTGTCCATGAGATTTCCCAGGCAAGAATATTGGAGTGGGTTGCCATTTCCTTCTCCAGGGGATCTTCCCAACCCAGGGATCAAACCCACATTTCCTGTATTGGCAGACGGATTCTTAACCATTGAGCCACCTGGGAAACCACAGCTCCAAATAGGATGGTGGTAAAAATCAATTTCTGTGGACAGATTGGGGGAAGGAGAGGGTGTGATGAATTGAGAGAGTAGCAGTGATATATATACACTGCTGCTGCTGCTAAGTCACTTCAGTCGTGTCTGACTCTGTGCGACCCCATGGACAGCAGCCCACCAGGCTCCCCCATCCCTGGGATTCTCCAGGCAAGAACACTGGAGTGGGTTGCCATTTCCTTCTCCAATGCTTGAAAGTGAAAAGTGAAAGTGAAGTCGCTCAGTCATATCCGACTCTTAACGACCCCATGGACTGCAGCCTACCAGGCTCCTCCATCCATAGGATTTTCCAGGCAAGAGTACTGGAGTGGGGTGCCATTGCCTTCTCCAATATATACACTACCATGGGCAAATAAACAGCTAGTGGGGAACTGCCCTATAGCACAGGGAGCTCAGCTTGGTGCTTTGTAGTGACCTAGAGGAGTGGGATGGGGGTGGGAGGGAGGCTAAAGAGGGAGACATCTATGTATACATATAGCTGATTCTTTTTGTTGCATGGCAGAAGCAACACAACATTGTAAAGCAATTATACCCCAATTTTTTTAACAAGTCAATTTCACAGATTCATGGAGCTGGAGGGAACAATGGAGATCACTGGTCAACTCAGCAAATGATGGGTCCATTGGACATCCTGTTTCACCCACACCTGCTTGTATATGTTCAGTAATTGGAGTCTCTCTCCCCACGAGGGCAATGCCTCCCTCTCCTGGTTGACTCGTTGTCATTTAAGATGTTGTTGCTACATCATGGCCATATTTGCCTTCCTCTAGATTTTTTTCCCCCTGGCTCTGGAGGCAACTACTTTATTCATCTAATCACCCCCCTTCTCAGGAAAATCCTTCATATATTTGAAGATAGAGGATAGCTAATTGTCTTTCTTGTTTATTTCTCAAAGCCACACATGACCAATTCTTCCAAATTCCCCCTGTAAAATGAAGTCTTAAACTCAGATATCATAGAGATGAGAGACTGAGTATAAACAAGTGAAAGCTTGTTGAATGGGACCGAGATGAACCAGAGAGGGGGACCCAAGACAACAGTCAGGTGCTACCTGGCACCTGCTGGTCACTGCTGTGTCACCGTGTAGACCAGGGCTGATGATGAGATTTCAAAAAAAAAAAAAAAACCAACAACAACTGAAAAGCCAGATTTCTACTGAAAAATCTTCCAAATTTTAAATGTTGGCAACCTATTTTTTTTAATGTTTAAACACTCTATAAGCCAAACAAAACACATCTGTGGGCCAGATTTGGCTTGTGCAACCGTTAAATCTAGAGTCATTTTACCGTCCTGGTTGCCATATTTTGTACACATTTCAATTTATTCCTTTGTAACTTGAGGAACATTAACCGTTGAAAAGAGGGAGAGAGTTGTTTAATTGAAAGGAAAACAGAGAACCAGGAACTTCAACACAGAAGAGCACTGGAGATCAGCTTCCCTGCACAATCAAAATTTAGGTCACACGTAACATAAGGTTAAATTTTACCTTTTTAGCCATTATAAACTCTAAAAGCAAAGACATGTGTTAATAGTTGATGTGATGGGTCGACAAGAAAACATATTGCTGTTGTCTAGAAGAGGTCTCCTAAAAATGGGAATAAAACTCTAAAGGAGTATAATATAAAACCATTACTAGACCATATGTTTGTGATATAAAATGAGTTTTCTTGCCAGGATATCACATATCCATGGCAAACTGCCATTAGCTTCACTTCTTCTAGCATAAAAGAGAGAGAGGGAGGGAGGGAAATTCAACAGGCATTCTTAAGATACATGTTTTATTATACATATATAATTTATAAACCATATTTCTGGGGTTCATTGCCACTCACCGAAGTAATTAGCTATATCATTGGGTTGCCAGGGTATTGTTTGGTCATTCATAGGTCTCCCCTTTCCATGACACTTTGGTTTGCTGACTTTGGAAAGAGTTATATGGAATACATTTTGTTCCCATGCTTCTTGCCCTCTGTTGTAACATGTTCTGATTTTCAAGCCAGTTTGCCCTTTCCCCGCTAATTTCCTCAAGAATCTGTTAGGAACTTAATTGAAAGGATGGCATGAGCACCGAGCCCCAGTTGGACGGCCCCTGGTGTTCGGGTCAGTCCACCAGCACCTTATCTAATTGCCAACCTCTTCCTCAAGGGAAGGGTGGTTTTGGATGCTTCTGCAAGTCGGTTACCACCATGAAAGTTTCTTTGTCCAAAGCTGGCAGCTCATAGAATGGGGAAGAAAAAAACAGAGAAGCTTTGTGAAATGTTTCAGATGCTACAAATGCATTAATTTCAAAATGGCCTCTTTCTCTAGTTCAAGCAATCATCTCGTTAAAAAAAAAAATTCCTAGCAAAAAATGCTCTGAATAGAATGTATTATTAAATGAAAAGGTTGGACATCTTTTCTAGATGCATTTTAAGAAGATATTTCAAATAAAATATTGAAGTTATATTGGAGAAACAGTTTAGAAAGTTTTGTTGCTTCTGGAATCAGTCTTTGTGATTATCTAAAAAGAAATGTCGAGGAAAATTGTTGCCCCTCTCAGCTAATAGAGATTAAGAGATTAGGCATTCACAGACTTAAATTACCTGCTTCTCTAGCCAGACAGTAATTAAAACAATACCATTTATAGTTATTACAATATACAGTTCATCTGAGGTCCAACCCCACGTCCAAGGAGCTGTGGCTGCGCGGGCGCAGGAGGGCCTAGAGAAGCTATCCCACACTGAAGGTCAGGAAGGGCAGGGGTGAGGAGATACACCCATCCAAGGTAAGGAACAGCGGCTGCGCTTTGCTGGAGCCGACGTGAAGAGACACCCCACACCCAAGGTAAGAGAAACACAAGTAAGACGGTAGGTGTTGCAAGAGGGCATCAGAGGGCAGACACACTGAAACCATACTCACAGAAAACTAGTCAATCTAACCACACTAGGACCACAGCCTTGTCTAACTCAATGATACTAAGCCATGCCCATGGGGCAACCCAAGACGGGCAGGTCATGGTGGAGAGATCTGACAGAATGTGGTCCACTGGAGAAGGGAATGACAAACCACTTCAGTATTCTTGCCTTGAGAACCCCATGAACAGTATGAAAAGGCAAAAAGATAGGATACTGAAAGAGGAACTCCCTAGGTCAGTAGGGGCCCAATATGCTACTGGAGATCAGTGGAGAAATAACTCCAGAAAGAATGAAGGGATGGAGCCAAAGCAAAACAATACCCAGCTGTGGATGTGACTGGTATTAGAAGCAAGGTCCGATGCTGTAAAGAGCAATATTGCATAGGAACCTGGAATGTCAGGTCCATGAATCAAGGCAAATTGGAAGTGGTCAAACAAGAGATGGCAAGAGTGAATGTGGACATTCTAGGAATCAGCGAACTGAAATGGACTGGAATGGGTGAATTTAACTCAGATGACCATTATATCTACTACTGCGGGCAGGAATCCCTCAGAAGAAATGGAGTAGCCATCATGGTCAACAAAAGAGTCCAAAATGCAGTACTTGGATGCAGTCTCAAAAATGACAGAATGA
>NW_011494952.1:4887893-4888867 GCF_000754665.1 Bison bison bison | reverse complement strand
ATGCTGAAGAAGCTGAAGTTGAACGGTTCTATGAAGACCTACAAGACCTTTTAGAACTATCACCCAAAAAAGATGTCCTTTTCATTATAGGGGACTGGAATGCAAAAGTAGGAAGTGAAGAAACACCTGGAGTAACAGGCAAATTTGGCCTTGGAATACGGAATGAAGCAGGGCAAAGACTAATAGAGTTTTGCCAAGAAAATGCACTGGTCATAACAAACACCCTCTTCCAACAACACAAGACAAGACTCTATACATGGGCATCACCAGATGGTCAACACTGAAATCAGACTGATTATATTCTTTGCAGCCAAAGATGGGGAAACTCTATACAGTCAGCAAAAACAAGACCAGGAGCTGACTGTGGCTCAGATCATGAACTCCTTATTACCAGATTCAGACTGAAATTGAAGAAAGTAGGGAAAACCACTAGACCATTCAGGCATAACCTAAATCAAATCCCTTATGATTATACAGTGGAAGTGAGAAATAGATTTAAGTGCCTAGATCTGATAGATAGAGTGCCTGATGAACTATGGAATGAGGTTCGTGACATTGTACAGGAGATAGGGATCAAGACCATCCCCATGGAAAAGAAATGAAAAAAAGCAAAATGGCTTTCTGGGGAGGCCTTACAAATAGCTGTGAAAACAAGAGAAGCAAAAAGCAAAGGAGAAAAGGAAAGATATAAGCATCTGAATGCAGAGTTCCAAAGCATAGCAAGAAGAGATAAGAAAGCCTTCCTCAGCGATCAGTGCAAAGAAATAGAGGAAAATAAAAGAATGGGAAAGACTAAAGATCTCTTCAAGAAAATCAGAGATACCAAGGGAACAGTTCATGCAAAGATGGGCTCGACAAAGGACAGAAATGGTATGGACCTAATAGAAGCAGAAGATATTAAGAAGAGATGGCAAGAATACACAGAAGAACTGTACAAAAAAGATCTTCACGACCCAGATAATCATGATGGTGTG
>NW_011494952.1:4881584-4887784 GCF_000754665.1 Bison bison bison | reverse complement strand
GCAGAAGATATTAAGAAGAGATGGCAAGAATACACAGAAGAACTGTACAAAAAAGATCTTCACGACCCAGATAATCACGATGGTGTGATCACTGACCTAGAGCCAGACATCCTGGAATGTGAAGTCAAGTGGGCCTTAGAAAGCATCACTACGAACAAAGCTAGTGGAGGTGATGGAATTCCAGTTGAGCTATTTCAAGTCCTGAAAGATGATGCTGTGAAAGTGCTGCCCTCAATATGTCAGCAAATTTGGAAAACTCAGCAGTGGCCACAGGACTGGAAAAGGTCAGTTTTCATTCCAATCCCAAAGAAAGACAATGCCAAAGAATGCTCAAACTACCGCACAATTGCACTCATCTCACACGCTAGTAAAGTAATGCTTAAAATTCTCCAAGCCAGGCTTCAGCAATATGTGAACTGTGAACTTCCTGATGTTCAAGCTGGTTTTAGAAAAGGCAGAGGAACCAGAGATCAAATTGCCAACATCCGCTGGATCATGGAAAAAGCAAGAGAGTTCCAGAAAAACATCTATTTCTGCTTTATTGACTATGCCAAAGCCTTTGACTGTGTGGTCAAAATAAACTGTGGAAAATTCTGAAACAGATGGGAATACCAGACCACCTGACCTGCCTCTTGAGAAATCTGTATGCAGGTCAGGAAGCAACAGTTAGAACTGGACATGGAACAACAGACTGGTTCCAAAGAGGAAAAGGAGAACGTCAAGGCTGTATATTGTCACCCTGATTATTTAACTTCTATGCAGAGTACATCATGAGAAATGCTGGACTGGAAGAAACACAAGCTGGAATCAAGATTGCCGGGAGAAATATCTATAACCTCAGATATGCAGATGACACCATCCTTATGGCAGAAATTGAAGAGGAACTCAAAAGCCTCTTGATGAAAGTGAAAGAGGAGAGTGAAAAAGTTGGCTTAAAGCTCAACATTCAGAAAACGAAGATCATGGCATCCGGTCCCATCACTTCATGGGAAATAGATGGGGAAACAGTGGAGACAATGTCAGACTTTATTTTTGGGGGTTCCAAAATCACTGGAGATGGTGATTGCAGCCATGAAATTAAAAGACGCTTACTCCTTGGAAGGAAAGTTATGACCAACCTAGATAGCATATTCGGAAAAGGCAATGGCACCCCACTCCAGTACTCATGCCTGGAAAATCCCATGGATGGAGGAGCCTGGTAGGCTGCAGTCCATGGGGTCACTAAGAGTCGGAGACGACTAGGCGACTTCACTTTCACTTTTCACTTTCATGCATTGGAGAAGGAAATGGCAACCCACTCCAGTGTTCTTGCCTGGAGAATCCCAGGGACAGGGGAGCCTGGTGGGCTGCCGTCTATGGGGTCACACAGAGTCGGACACGACTGATGTGACTAGCATAGCATAGCATAGATAGCATATTAAAAAGCAGACACATTACTTTGCCAACAAAGGTTCATCTAGTCAAGGCTATGGTTTTTCCTGTGGTCATGTATGGATGTGAGAGTTGGACTGTGAAGAAGGCTGAGCGCCAAAGAATTGATGCTTTTGAACTGTGGTGTTGAAGCAGACTCTTGAGAGTCCCTTGGACTGCAAGGAGATCCAACCAGTCCATTGTGAAGGAGATCAGCCCTGGGATTTCTTTGGAAGGAATGATGCTAAAGCTGAAACTCCAGTACTTTGGCCACCTCATGCGAAAAGTTGACTCACTGGAAAAGACTCTGATGTTGGGAGGGATTGGGGGCAGGAGGAGAAGGGATGACAGAGTATGAGATGGCTGGATGGCATCACTGACTCGATGGACGTGAGTCTGAGTGAACTCCTGGAGTTGATAATGGACAGGGAGGCCTGGCGTGCTGCAATTCATGGGGTTGCAAAGAGTTGGATACGACTGAGTGACTGAACTGACTGAACTGAACTGACAGTTCATCTATTTGTTAAAACCTAAAATTACTAACACTGAATCTAGGGACTTCCCTGGCGGTCCAGAAGTTAAGACTTCACCTTCCTGTGCAAGGAGTTTGGGTTCAATCCCTGGTCAGGGAGCTAAGATCCCATATACCTCACAGCCAAACAACCAAAACAGAAAACAGAAGTCATATTATAACAAATTCAAATAAAGACTTTAAAAAATGGTCCACATAAAAAAAATCTGGGGAAAAAACAACAACAACCATGAATCTAATACTTAGGAGAAATACTTATCCCCTTGCTTTATGTTAACACTTCTAAAGAGATTTAAATCAGTCAAGGAAATTAAAATCGAACCGATTGAAAAGCTGGACAATTGTCTCCATTTTCATTTTACTACTTCAGTAAACCTAGTCACCCCAGAGAGTTACCTTTTCAAAGGCTATTTCTCCAGTGCACATTATAGAATCAAGTCTTTGAAAGTTTAGATTTTTCTAATATATGTATTTCATCAATTGTGAAAAATAATACCACTATTTTCTACAACCTTTGACGACTAAAGAAATTGTATTAAATTATATTATATAACTTTTTTTTTTCTGAATGGCACCTTCTAATTTTCTTAATCTCAGACTCTGAAAATCCCTCTAAAGCTGTTTATGAAATAGTTACTATCTGGAATGACAGTATTTTGAAAATATTATAAAGTACAGGCCATCTTATTGTACAGTTTACATGGATTAGTAGCAACTTGCCCACATGCTTCTCTGTGTTTGGGATGCCTATTTTTGTAAAGTGCCTAATATAGAATAAGCCATAACATTTGCTGTTTTATGTGCTATTGCCAAGACGTGACTTGTAAACACTAGCAGAATTTCTGATGCAGATGACAGTGTCATTTGGAGACTTTTAAATTGACATCTTTGCAGTTTTGTAGATTTAAAGTTGTATATACATGTTATGTTTAATAGGTATGTGTTTAATGCATGTGCATATTATTTTACATTGGTTATTGTTTTAAGTCAATTGTACATATATACTGCATATTTATACAGTTTATTAAACATTTTTGTTTTGTTAAGGACTCTGTTAGAAGGATGGAAAGATAAGCTACAGATTGTGAGAAAACATTTTATAAATCACATATCTGACCAAAGAATTTGTATCTAAAATATGTAAAGAATTATTATTATTATTATTTTGCTGCATTGGTTATTCATTGTAGCACTCAGGCTTTCTATAGTTGCCGTGTGTCGGCTTAGTTGCCCCAAGGGCGTGTGGGATCTTAGTTCCCCAAACAAGGATCGAACCCATGTCCCCTGCATTGGAAGGCAGATTCTTAAGGCCACCTGTGAAAAACTCTTAAAACTAAACAGTAAAACAATTTTTTTTTAAAAACCTTATATTCAATTAGAAAATAAGAAAAAGATATGAAGAATCACTTCATCAAAAAAGATATGTAGATAGCATGGCAACTAAACACACGAAAAGATGTTTAACTCACTAGCTATTAAGGCAATGCAGACAGACTAAGTCCATTGTGAGATATCACTGTGTACCTATCTGTTGTTGTTCAGACTCTAAGTCCTATCTGTGTGGATATGACTTTAAAGGGGTAGCGTGAGTGAAACCTTCCTGGCAATAGTTCTATATCTTTTTTTTTAACAACTTTTTTCAATTTTTATGTATTTATTTATTGGCTATGTTGGGTCTTTGTGGCTACTTATGGATTTTCTCTTGTTGCAGCAAGTGGGAAATACTCTGTAGTTGAGGTGTGTAGGCTTCTTATTGTGATGGCTTCTCTTGTTGCAGAGCACAGGCTCTGGGGTGTGGGCTCAGGGCTTGTGGTGCACCAGATTAGTTGCTTCTCAGCATGCGGAATCATCCCAGACCAGAGATCGAACCCATGTCCCCTGCCTTAATCACCAGGGAAGTCCCAATTGTTCTGTATCTTGATTGTCATGATGGTTACATGAATCTACAGATGCTGTAAAATAACATAGAATTTTCAGACATACATATCAATATTAACTTCCTGGTTTTGATGTCTTACTATAGTCATATAAAATGTACCCAATGGAGGAAACTGAGTAAAGAATACCTGACAGCTTTCTCTGTACTTCTGCAATTTTTTGTAAATCTGTAATTATTTCAATACAAAAATATTTTTGAAATCTTCCCAGAGTGATGTAGAATCCATAGACTATGTATTATTTATTCATAACAAGATGAAAAACACCGTTATTTAATGAATTTATGCCCTAAAATACATGTTAAGAGCTTGGGTTTTGGTATTAAGTAGCCTTGAATCTCACTTCTTTATTTAGTAGCCATAGGTCTTGGAAAATAATTTATTGTCTGCATGTCTCAATTTCCTTTCCTGCTAAAATATAATCATAGGAATAATAATAGTAATACCTACCTTGTGGCAGTTTTACAAAGATTAGAATGAGATAATATACATATTGCTCTTAGCACAATATCTGACATCTACATATACCTGAATAATTGGGAGTTGATGCTATTTTCTTTCTTCCAGATCTTCATAGGGCTTTGTACTAATTCTTGATTGTACTGCTGTATTTAAACTGATATATATTTATGACGTGAGTCTGCAGCTGGGTGGAAAACTTCATGAGTTATCCTTTACATGCCATTAGCACCGAGTAAATTAATTTATAAAGTTATTAAAATCATACATATCAAATGCCTAATCTGCTTTGCACCATCCAGTGGTCACTTTTCAGTGTCCCCTGGAACTTATTTCTCAGCACCATTTGACACAGTCAGCCATTTTCCCATTTTTAATCCTGCTCTGGGGTGAACTGTATTCCTCCAAATTCACATATTGAAGCCCTAACCCCAGGGTGATGTAACTTGAAAATGGGGCCATAGTGCAGTAATTAGGTTTAGATGAAGTCGTAAGGGTGGGGCCCTTATGGTGGGGTTCGTGCCTTTCTAAGAAGAGACACCAGAGATCTCTTTATTTCTTGCTATGCCATATGAGAATGCTATGAGGAAGAAGCCATCTGGAAGCCAGAAAGAGCTCTCACCAGAAACTGCTTGCACTTGTGCCTTGATCTTGGATTTCCCAATTTCCAGAACTGTGAAAAACAAATTTCTGATGGTTCAACCACCTAGTCTATGGCATTCTGTTATGGAAGCCAAGCAGAGTAGTACAAATCCCTTTGTCCTTTCCTTTGCTTTTTTTCCACCAGCCTTTAAATATTAAAGTTCCTCTGTGTTTTCTCCCAAGGTTTTTTGTTTTTCTTCTAACTCTGTTCATCCTCCTTAAATAATCTAATCAGTTACCAAAGTTCCAGTTAGTGTCTTTGCACCAGTAGCATCCCCATTATCTAACCATCAAGTCACACTTTGCTTCTGAGCTCCAAGCTCATGCATCTGTATTTCCACAGTCATCAGTATGTCTCATATTTAACATGTATCCATCAGGCCTCTGGCAGGAAACAGAATAAATTTGAATAAAGAAGCTATTTGCAGAATTGTGGGCAAGGTTTAGGAAAAGCAACGTGGGTTGATGCCTTCCTGCTACTAGGTCTATAGACCTAGTAACAGCAGGAAGTTATTAGCACTCCAAATCTGTTGGGCAAGAGAAGGAAGTGGTTACAAGAACCCAGAGAGAGAGAGAAGGAAAGAAGGATGGGGGTTGTGGCGAGAGGAAGAAAGGGAGTGAGGGGAAGAGATTGTGTGTGTACTAACTAACTAGCTAGCTATGTGGAGAGGAATGTCTGATAGATGGTGGGACAAAGTCAACCCAAGAACACCCAGTAGGAACAGACCCAGTGAAATAAATACCCAACCCACACTCTCCTCTCTTTGATCTATTTCCTCTGCCCTGTTCATTGAACCCAACTGGAAGTGAGAGGGCAAAGTCATCTATTTAATAGGGTATAAAGATCAGCCTCCTGGGGCAGAGAGCAGAGTGGTGAAGAGAGGAGACTGAATGTGGAAGAATCAAAGGAAGCTCTCTGATACATAAAGGATTAAGCCCAGTTCAGTTCAGTTCAGTTCAGTCACTCAGTCGTCTCCGACTTTTTGTGACCCCATGAATTGCAGCACGCCAGGCCTCCCTGTCCATCACCAACTCCCAGAGTTCACTCAGACTCAGGTCCATCGAGTCAGTGATGCCATCCAGCCATCTCATCCTCTGTCGTCCCCTTCTCCTCCTGCCCCTGACCCCTCCCAGCATCAGAGTCTTTTCCAGTGAGTCAACTCTTCACATGAGGTGGCCAAAGTACTGGAGTTTCAGCTTTAGCATCATTCCTTCCAAAG
>NW_011494952.1:4878085-4881484 GCF_000754665.1 Bison bison bison | reverse complement strand
CATACATGACCACAGGAAAAACCATAGCCTTGACCAGACAGACCTTTGTTGGCAAAGTAATGTGTCTGCTTTTGAATATGCTATCTAGGTTGGTCATAACTTTCCTATGCTATCTAGGAAAAAGCATAGCCTTGACTAGACGGACCTTTGTTGGCAAAGTAATGTCTCTGCTTTTCAATATGCTATATAGGTTGGTCATAACTTTCCTTCCAAGAAGTAAGCGTCTTTTAATTTCATGGCTGCAGTCACCATCTGCAGTGATTTTGGAGCCCAGAAAAATAAAGTCTGACACTGTTTCCACTATTTCCATCTATTTCCCATGAAGTGATGGGACCAGATGCCATGATCTTCGTTTTCTGAATGTTGAGCTTTAAGCCAACTTTTTCACTCTTCTCTTTCACTTTCATCAAGAGTTTGTTCCTCTTCACTTTCTGCCATAAGGGTGGTGTCATCTGCATATCTGAGGTTATTGATATTTCTCCCGGCAATCTTGATTCCAGCTTGTGTTTCTTCCAGTCCAGCGTTTCTCATGTATGTACTCTGCATAGAAGTTAAATAAGCACAGTGACAATATACAGCCTTGACGTACTCCTTTTCCTATTTGGAACCAGTCTGTTGTTCCATGTCCAGTTCTAACTGTTGCTTCCTGACCTGCATATAGGTTTCTCAAGAGGCAGGTCAGGTAGTCTGGTATTCCCATCTCTTTCAGAATTTTCCATAGTTGTGATCCACACAGTCAAAGGCTTTGGCATAGTCAGTAAAGCAGAAATAGATGATTTTCTGGAACTCTCTTGCTTTTTCCATGATCCAGTGGATGTTGGCAATTAGATCTCTGGTTCCTCTGCCTTTTCTAAAACCAGCTTGAACATCAGGAAGTTCACGGTTCACATATTGCTGAAGCCTGGCTTGGAGAATTTTGAGCATTACTTTACTAGAGTGTGTGGAGAAGGAAATGGCAACCCACTCCAGTACTCTTGCCTGGAAAATCCCATGGATGGGGGAGCCTGGTAGGCTAGTCTATGGGGTCGCAAAGAGTCGGACACGACTGCGACTTCACTCACTTCACTCACTTACTAGCGTGTGAGATGAGTGCAATTGTGCGGTAGTTTGAGCATTCTTTGGCGTTACCTTTCTTTGGGATTGGAATGAAAACTGACCTTTTCCAGTCCTGTGGCCACTGCTGAATTTTCCAAATTTGCTGACATATTGAGGGCAGCACTTTCACAGCATCATCTTTCAGGATTTGAAATAGCTCAACTGGAATTCCATCACCTCCACTAGCTTTGTTCGTAGTGATGCTTTCTAAGGCCCACTTGACTTCACATTCCAGGATGTCTGGCTCTAGGTCAGTGATCACACCATCGTGATTATCTGGGTCGTGAAGATCTTTTTTGTACAGTTCTTCTGTGTATTCTTGCCATCTCTTCTTAATATCTTCTGCTTCTATTAGGTCCATACCATTTCTGTCCTTTATCGAGCCCATCTTTGCATGAAATGTTCCCTTGGTATCTCTGATTTTCTTGAAGAGATCTCTAGTCTTTCCCATTCTGTTGTTTTCCTCTATTTCTTTGCATTGATCGCTGAGGAAGGCTTTCTTATCTCTTCTTGCTATGCTTTGCAACTCTGCATTCAGATGTTTATATCTTTCCTTTTCTCCTTTGCTTTTTGCTTCTCTTGTTTTCACAGCTATTTGTAAGGCCTCCCCAGAAAGCCATTTTGCTTTCTTGCATTTCTTTTCTATGGGGATGGTCTTGATCCCTATCTCCTGTACAATGTCATGAACCTCATTCCATAGTTCATCAGGCACTCTATCTATCAGATCTAGGCCCTTAAGTCTATTTCTCACTTCCACTGTATAATCATAAGGGATTTGATTTAGGTCGTACCTGAATGGTCTAGTGGTTTTCCCTACTTTCTTCAATTTCAGTCTGAATTTGGCAATAAGGAGTTCATGATCTGAGCCACAGTCAGCTCCTGGTCTTGTTTTTGCTGACTGTATAGAGCTTCTCCATCTTTGGCTGCAAAGAATATAATCAATCTGATTTCAGTGTTGACCATCTGGTGATGTCCATGTATAGAGTCTTGTCTTGTGTTGTTGGAAGAGGGTGTTTGTTATGACCAGTGCATTTTCTTGGCAAAATTCTATTAGTCTTTGCCCTGCTTCATTCCATATTCCAGGGCCAAATTTGCCTGTTACTCCAGGTGTTTCTTGACTTCTTACTTTTGCATTCCAGTCCCCTATAATGAAAAGGACATCTTTTTTGGGTGTTAGTCTAAAACGTCTTGTAGGTTTTCATAGAACCCTTCAACTTCAGCTTCTTTAGTGTTACTGGTTGGGGCATAGACTTGGATTACTGTGATATTGAATGGTTTGCCTTGGAAACGAACAGAGGTCATTCTGTCGTTTTTGAGACTGCATCCAAGTACTGCATTTCAGACTCTTTTGTTGACCATGATGGCTACTCCATTTCTTCTGAGGGATTCCTGCCCGCAGTAGTAGATATAATGGTCATCTGAGTTAAATTCACCCATTCCAGTCCATTTCAGTTTGCTGATTCCTAGAATGTCCACATTCAGTCTTGCCATCTCTTGTTTGACCACTTCCAATTTGCCTTGATTCATGGACCTGACATTCTAGGTTCCTATGCAATATTGCTCTTTACAGCATCGGACCTTGCTTCTATCACCAGTCACATCCACAGCTGGATATTCTTTTTGCTTTGGTTCCATCCCTTCATTCTTTCTGGAGTTATTTCTCCACTGATCTCCAGTAGCATATTGGGCACCTCCCAACCTGGGGAGTTTCTCTTTCAGTATCCTATCCTTTTGCCTTTTCATACTGTTCATGAGGTTCTCAAGGCAAGAATACTGAAGTGGTTTGCCATTCATTTCTCCAGTGGACCACGTTCTGTCAGATCTCTCCACCATGACCCGCCCGTCTTGGGTTGCCCCACGGGCATGGCTTAGTTTCATTGAGTTAGACAAGGCTGTGGCCCTAGTGTGATTAGATTGACTAGTTTTCTGTGAGTATGGTTTCAGTGCGTTTGCCCTCTGATGCCCTCTTGCAACACCTACTGTCTTACTTGGGTTTCTCTTACCTTGGGTGTGGGGTATCTCTTCATGGCTACTCCAGCAAAGCGCAGCCATTGCTCCTTACCTTGGACGAGGGGTATGTCCTCACCGCTGCCCTTCCTGTCCTTCAACGTGGGATAGTTCCTCTAGGCCCAGACATGGGGTTGGTCCTCCCGGTACCATCCCTGGCCTCCGGCATGGGGGCATGGGGTAGGTCCTCCTGCCCACCGCCCCTGGCCTCGGGCTTAGGGGCGTGGGGTAGCTCCTCTCGTCACGGCCCCTGACCTCAGAGGCTGGGCATCTCCTCTCGGCCGCTCCCCCTGACCT
>NW_011494952.1:4872086-4877985 GCF_000754665.1 Bison bison bison | reverse complement strand
GCCCCTGACCTCTGACATGGGGTAACTCCTCTTGGCTGCCGCCCTTCGGGCATGGGGTCCTCCCGGCTTCTGCCCCTGACCTCCGATGTAGGGTGGCTCCTCTCCGCTGTGCTTAGTGCGCCGGTCGCAGCCGCCTGCACGTAGCGCGCCGGTCACAGCCCAAACCATCTCTATCTCCAGTATTTCCTAGCTCAGCAGATGTCACCACCATCCACACAAATCCTGAAGCCAAAATCTTGAGAGTTAACGTCAATTCCTCTTTCTTTCTGCTCCTACATCCATATCAAGTACAAATACAATGCAGATATCTTACAAATTTGATGAGGTCTCTCCATCTGTATGGGCTTCCCTGGTGGCTCAGAGGTTGAAGCGTCTGCCTGCAAAGCAGGAGACGCAGGTTCGACCCCTGGGTCGGGAAGATCCCCTGGAGAAGGAAATGGCAACCCACTCCAGTATTCTTGCCTGGAGAATCCCATGGATGGAGAAGCCTAGTAGGCTAGAGTCTACAGGGTTGCAAAGAGTCGGACACAGCTGAGCGACTTCACTTTCACTTTCTCCATCTATACTACAACTATCCTGATTTTAACTCCCATGATATCTCTCTCAGACCACTGAAATCACCCTCTATCTTCATTAACTTCTGTCTGTCTCTGTTCCATCAAGGCATCAGTGTGGTTTGGACTGACAGAATCACAACCTTCCCAAAAGTCCACATTCTAATCCTTGAAACCTGTGACTCTGTTATTTTATATAGCAAAGGGACCTTGCCAATGTAATTGAATTAAGGGTTTTTGAGATGGGAGGTTATGTTGCATTATCTTGGTGGACCAATGTAATCATGAGTTTCTAAAACTGGATAACCTTTGCTGCTTGGAGGCAGTGGCAAATGTGACTACAGAAGAACGGTAAGAGGTATGTCACATGTCTGGCTTTGCAGACCAAGGATGGGGGTTAGTAGGCAAGGAAGATAAGTGGCCTCTGAAGCTCAAGAGAGAAAGGAAATAGATTCCCTCCTATAATCTCCAGAAAGGAAGGTAGCTCTGTTATGACCTCGAGTCCACTGTGAATCATGTTGTGGTAATTCAGGTGCCAAGTTGTGTCTGACTCTTCACAACCCCATGGGTTGCAGCACTCCAAGCTTCCCAGTCCCCCACCATTTCCAGAGTTTGCCCATGTTCATATCCCTTGAATCCGTGATGCCATCCAACCATCTCCTCTTCTGTCATCCAATCTTTCCCAGCATCATGGTCTTTTACAGTGAGTCAGCTCCTTGCATCTAGTGTCCAAAGTATTGGAGCTTCAGCATCAGTCCTTCCAAAGAGCATTAAGGGTTGATTTCCTTTAAGATAGACTGGTTTGATCTCCTTGCTTTTCAGGGAACTCTCAAGAGTCTTCTCTAGCACCACAGTTTGAACCATGGCCGACTTCTAAACCACAGAACTATAAGAAAATAAATTTGTGCTATTTGAAGCCACTCTCTGTGGTAATTTGTTATAGTAGCTATAGCCAGCTCTTAGAGTGGTCTTGTAAAGGCTCAAGTTTAATGTATCACTGTACAGCTTTAAGACCCTCAAATGCTGGTCATTGTACTGACAGCCTAAAAATCCTTCACCTAAATTCCAGAGCCCCCTAAGATCTGCTACTTCATCCTCATTGCAAACATTTCTCAGTCAGCACACTCCAGCTATGGCTCACCATTTCTGGACCATGCAGTATAACAAATTGCCACAAACCTAGCACATTTATCATCTCAGTTTCTGTGGGTCAGAATGCCAGATCCCTTCCTTAGGATCTCACTAGAATGCAATCAAGGTGTCTGAAGAGCTCCATTTTCATTTGGGGAGTAGGGAAGAATCTTCTTCCAAATCTGAGAGGCACAGTGCAATTCCTGACAGAGAGTCTGTTCTCTGCCACTTTGAGCTTCTGATGGCTGTCAGCATTCCGTGACTTGTGGCCACATCACTCCAGTCTCTGTCTCGATAGCCACAGTGATTCTCCTCTTTTGTCCATCTCAAATTGCCCTCTGCCTTTTTCTTTTTTTTGAAAGATTTTTTTTTTTTAACGTAGACCATTTTTTTAAAAGTCTGTATTGGATTCGTTACCTTTTTTCTATTTTATGTTTTTGGTTTTTGACCATGAGGCATATGGAATTTCAGCTCCCCAATGAAGGATCAAAACTATACTTTCTGCATTGGAAGGTGAAGACTTAGCCACTTGACTGCCGGGGAAGTCAATGCCTTTTTCTTAAAAAGACTCTTGTGATTGGATTTAGGGCTCACCCAAGAATCCAGAATGATCTCCACATCTCCTTCTTATTATATTCTAAAATGTCTTTTTTCTATTTTTTTCTTTACTGTCCAAAATGGGTCCTACTGCTTTCCTTTTTTTTTTTTTTTTTATCATTTTTTAAAAAATTTGTACACCCGTGGTGGGTTCATGTTGATGCATGGCAAAACCAATACAATACTGTAAAGTAATTAGCCTCTAATTAAAATAAATAAATTTTAAAAAATTAAAAAGGAAGAATAAAAAAGAAAAAAAAATTGAAGATAATTGCTTTACAATGTTGTATTGGTTTCTGCTTCACAGTGAAGTGAACCAGCTATATGTGTACATATACACGTCTCCCCTCTCTCTTGAGCCTCCATCCCACCCCTCTAGCTTGTCACAGAGCACAGAGCTGAGATCCTTGTACTGTATAGCAGCTTCCCACTAGCCATCTATTTCACATATGGTCATGTATATATGTCAATGGCACTCTGTCAGTTCATTCTACTGTCTCCTTCCCCTACTGTATCCATAAGTCCATTTTCTATGCCTGGATCTATAGTCTTTCCCTGCAAATGGATTAATCAGTACCATTTTCTAGATTCTGTATATTTGTGTTAAAAAAAAAAAAAAAAGGAACGCTTCACAAATTTGTGTGTCGTCTTTGTGCAGGGGCCATGCTTATCTTCTCTGTATCATTCCAGCTTTAGTATAAGTGCTGCAAAAGCAAGCACTAAAAAATCCTTTTTTTTGAACAAGTCAGCATTCGCAGGTTCTGGGGATTGAGGTGAACATAGCGGGTCACCGTCCAACCTACTACAGATCAACTGCTTGAATGCCTTCCTTCTCCTGGGCCCTCCCATTACACACTCAACAGCCCCCTTTACTTTTGCATAATCACAATTGTGATCGCTTGTTCAGTGTCTAACTTGACCCACCAGAGCACAACCTCCCTACAGGTAGGAAACTTGTTATGTTGTTCACAACTGCGTTCCCAGCACCTAACATATATTAGGTACACAGTAAGTAGATTTTTTTTTTCTCTCCCAAACCAGCTGAATCATTTCTTTCTCTTCCACTTTGCTGAGGAGAAGTCACCTAAGTCATTGGTAATGAAAGTTCTTCCCACTAATTGTGAACTTGTCATCTCTCAAGCTGTCTCATTAAAAAAAAAGCATTCATATTCTGAATTTAAATGAAGACTTTCTCTTTTCATATGCTGCTTTACCTTAGGAACTTCAGACCGATTTCTATGTGTAAGAGAAGGGTTGACATATGGAGGATGCGATACAACTCCTTTGCTATAGTCCATGGCACATAAATATGGCACAGGACACCATGGATGCTTTAACAGCTCAGTTCTCTTAGGCTGATCAGATTGCTTTTTACAATACGAATATTTAATCCTTTTAAGTCTGAACTCTATCTTCCTACATGCTGTGCCTCGCATGCTGCAGAATGCAGAAGTGGTACTCAGCGAATAACAAATAACAACCACAATGATGATTGTAATGCATACCATAATATTGTTACTAGAAATATAATTATGTGAACAGACAATTTACAGAAGAGAAGGGACCTCAGAGCCCTTGTGTTGTCAATCTGGCCTGTCTCTTAATCAGGGATAATAATAATAAAAATATCACCCCCCCCATCTGCAGTCAGCTTGTCAGCATAACAATATTTATAGAATGCTGTATGTAACAATGGCATCTCCATGCAGATGGATTAAGACCGAGGAGCAGCTGCAGATGGCTGTTCATTAACGGAAAGAAGAAAATGAATCTGAACAAAGACACTTATGGAACCCCTAATTTATTAGTGCTGTAATAGGGAAGAGGAACTCTCTGGAATGATAACTGAGTAAGACCAGTTACAAAGATAATTGTGAAAACAAGACACAGATTCAGTACAACATACAGGGACATTTTATTGCCTGTAAGGTCTGTAGAATTACAAGGTCAATAGATATCAGACTCAACATCTAATCCTTCATATTTATTAATTACATTCAACAAAGCACTTGCCATCATTCTACAGACTGAAGCTAGATTAACATTCTGTCACAAAAACCTGCTCCGTTAATCCTGAGAGAGGTGAAGATTTCTTTTACTTCTCTGTTGTATTTAATACAGCACATGCATACACACACACACATGTATGCACACACACACACACACACTCTTTGCCACAAAATACTTTCTGACTTTGGTCCTCAGAATGACTTCCTAACATTCAAGAATTTAATGAAGTAAGTTCCATTAAATTCTCAACAAAATGTCGAAATGAAGGGGCTCCCAGCTCTTTTTTTTTTTCCTTCCATATCTCAGCTACCACATGACAGAGAAAATTTTTGCATATGTGACTTCTCTGGTTTCTACTTCTCCAAAAGAGTTCTTAAGAATCCATCATTAGCTAAGATCCATGTCAGTGATTTCCAAAGTAGAAGATCGTCCATCAACACAAAACAGAGATATTCATTAATAGATAACAAACATATTGTGGTGTCACCATACAGTGCAAGGAGAGGAACAGACTGCTAAAATAACATGCACAAACCTGGCCGAATCTCAAAATCTTTACACTGAATGGAGGAAGACAGACCTAATTAATGTCTGAGATCAGATGTGGGGAAATCCTCTGAGAAGGGGCCGATGGAGTGCCTTCCTTACTTGATTATGTTGGTGGTTCCATGTCAAGTTTTGCCAAGAGCATGCACTGGTCATAGCAAACACCCTCTTCCCACAACACAATAGAAGACTCTACACATGGACATCACCAGATGATCAACACCCAAATCAGATTGATTATATTCTTTGCAGCCAAAGATGGAGAAGCTCTATACAGTCAGCAAAACAAGAACGAGAGCTGACTTGGCTCAGATCATGA
The DNA here is from genome assembly GCF_000754665.1 of Bison bison bison. NCBI lineage: Eukaryota > Metazoa > Chordata > Mammalia > Artiodactyla > Bovidae > Bison > Bison bison. The sequence goes on along the minus strand of NW_011494952.1, from coordinate 4,872,828 downwards.
GCTCCTGATTGCCAAATTCAGACTTAAATTGAAGAAAGTGGGGAAAACCACTAGACCATTCAGGTATGACTTAAATCAAATCCCTTATGATTATACAGTGGAAGTGAGAAATAGATTTAAGGGACTAGATCTGATAGAGTGTCTGATGAACAATGGACAGAGGTTCGTGACATTGTACAAAAAGGAATCAAGACAACCCCCAAGAAAAAGACATGCAAAAAAGCAAACTGGCTATCTGAGGAGGACTTACAAATAGCTGTGAAAAGAAGAAAAGTGAAAAGCAAAGGAGAAAAGGAAAGATATGCCCAATTGAATGCAGAGTTCCAAAGAATAGCAAGGAGTGATAGAAAGCCTTCCTCAGTGATCAATGCAAAGAAATAGAGGAAAACAACAGAATGAGAAAGACTAGAGATCTCTTCAAGAAAATTAGAGATACCAAGGGGAAATTTCATGCAAAGATGGGCTCGATAAAGGACAGAAATGGTATGGACCTAACAGAAGCAGAAGATATTAAGAAGAGGTGGCAAGAATACACAGAAGAACTGTACAGAAAAGATCTTCATGACCCAGATAATCACGATGGTGTGAACACTTCACCTAGAGCCAGACATCCTGGAATGTGAAGTCAAGTGGGCCTTAGGAAGCATCACTGTGAACAAAGCTAGTGGAGGTGATGGAATTCCAGTTGAGCTCTTTCAAATCCTGAAAGATGATGCTGTGAAAGTGCTGCACTCAATATGCC
>NW_011494952.1:4871871-4871986 GCF_000754665.1 Bison bison bison | reverse complement strand
ACCAGACAGCCTGACCTGCCTCTTGAGAAACCTATATGCAGGTCAGGAGCAACAGTTAGAACTGGACATGGAACAACAGACTGGTTCCAAATAGGAAAAGGAGTACATCAAGGCC
>NW_011494952.1:4867145-4871191 GCF_000754665.1 Bison bison bison | reverse complement strand
TGTAGTCAAGGCTATGGTTTTTCCAGTAGTCATGTATGGATGTGAGAGTTGGACTATAAAGAAAGCTGAGTGCCGAAGAATTGATGCTTTTAAACTGTGGTGTTGGAGAAGACTCTTGAGAATCCCTTGGACTGCAAGGAGATCCACCCAGTCCATCGTAAAGGAGATCAGTCCTGGATGTTCATCAGAAGGACTGATGTTGAAGCTGAAACTCCATTACTTTAGGCACCTGATCTGAAGAGGTGACTCACTTGAAAAGACCCTGATACTGGGAAAGATTGAGGGCAGGAGGAGAAGGGGACAACAGAGGATGAGATGGTTGCATGGCATCACCAACTCAATGGATATGAGTTTGTGTGAACTCCACGAGTTGGTGATGGACAGGGAGGCGTGGTGTGCCGCAGTTTATGGGGTTGTAAAGAGTCAGACACGACTGAGAGACTGAACTGAACTGAACTGAACCATTTGTCAAAACTCATCAAACTATTCACTTTGATATTTTACTTACTGCTTGTAAAATATTAACTCAGTAGGTTGGTTTTTAAGATTCCTTAGCTCAAATATGTTTAAGAAATATCGTATCTTGTATTCTCCTGTCACAAATTTATGACTAATCAATTAAAGAGTCTTCACCCATTAAAAGCAATTGAATCATTACAAGCCCTGAGAAATACTACGGTGTACAACAATGATTAATTGCTGATTTCCACATTCCCTAAATCTGTGTTATTTCTAGATCCTCCCATTTGAAAAAATTAAATCCTATTACAGCATTGAAATTATAATTTATTAGCTCTTTGATCATTTGTGAGTCATTTAAATTCTTTGTATTGCTTTTTCTTCACCTGAAAAATGAGATATTTGTCTCCATCTCATAGGTATAGTGAGAATGAAATGAGTCAGATGTTTATCATACACTTAACATTGTGCCTGAGAAAATGTGTTATTCTTGAAACACGTTTTGAAAAATGGAGAGCCTTCTTTCTATAGTTCACTTAAGGGGAGAAATCAGGATGAACTATTGTCTTATACATCCCTGAAAAAGAGGGCAAAAGTGAGTGGCACTTCTTAATGTAGAAGCTGCTCAACTGTGTATATGAAGCAATGCACAGTGATGCTCTAGAAAGGAAATCAAACTTTAACTGGTCACCAGCTCTGAGGTTTACTGACTCTGTAAGCTGGGAAGTCATGTGATGTCTCTAGCCCCGAGCTTCCCTTCATTTAAGAATAAGACGGCAAGAATGGAAACTTGCTGTATGACCCAGGGAACTCAAACTGGGACTCTAACAATCTAGAGGGATGGGGTGGGGAAGGAGATGGGAGGGAGGTTCAAGACGGAGGGGACATGTATATACCTATAACTGATTCATGTTGATGTTTAGCAGAAACCAACACAATTCTGTAAAGCAATTATCCCTCAATTAAAAAATAAATAAATTTAAAAAAAGAATAAGGTGGCGAGGAATACAAGTGACATCTTAACCCCAGGAAAGCCATCCATGAAACACTGCTACTACATTCTAGATGACGGTGAAAAGCAATGTTTCCCTATTCCTGGTTTGCTGAGTTCTTACTGGCAATGGATATTGAATTTTGTCCAATCCTTTCTGCATATTTAGATGATTTTTTTCTTTCTTATTTTTTGAGTATGGTGTAATATATTTATCAATTTTTAAATTGCAAAATTAATATGCTTTCCTGGGATAAACTCTTTATAGTCAGCAGAAAAAGGTGGCTAATGTAGGCTAAAAGCAGATTAGAGTTGGACAGGGACTGGGGTGGGGGGATGAGAAGTGACTGTTCAATGGGTCCAGGGTATTTTGGCAGGGAGTGGAGTCTGGTGGTGACGAAAATGACCTGGCGACAGGTAGTGGTATTGGTTGTACAACACTGTGAATATACTAAAAGCTATTGAAGTTTTCACTTTAACATTGTTAAAGTGGTGAATTTTATATTATGTATATGTGTATATTCATCTTACACTAAAATATATAAGGTGAATAAGGTGAATGTACTGGATGATATTCAAGATCTCTTATCCTTATTCACTCATTCACTTATTCAGTAATTTCTATGAAGCCTCCACTATATGGTTCCAGGCAATATGTTCTCTTGAGAAGATATTATAAAGAATTACAAAAGAGATGTTCTCTAACATTGCTAAAATTTTATCTTTGGAGCTTTCCTTCCTAATCTGTGCCCCTGGTTTAGGGTATTATACTCAATTCCCTTAAAGTCAATGAGTAGTTTGAAGGTTGGAAAGCATGCTAAGGGTTTGATGTTATGGCATGAGTTATTGTTTGATATTATAGACAGAAAGAATAAAGGGAACAGACTGTTATTTACTTCGCCCCAAGTAGCAGTCACTGTGGACGTGACCATACTTATCTCATTTAATCATCACCAGATTCTTGTAAAATTGGCATTATCATACACATTGCACAGATAAACTAAGCCTTAAGGACATTAGGTAAATCTTACTTAGGTGACAAAGTTTATAAGTAGTATAGCAAGGAGTTGAAATGCATAAGCCCATAGATTTTATATAATACTATATTTGATTCCATAATGTAATGTTTATAATCCTGACATTATTCATGTAAAATGTAGAGTACTTGTGACATTAAGATTTACAGAGTTTCCTATGAAGTTTGACCTCACTATGACAGATGCCAGCAAAAGAGTTAATAAGATGAAGAAATCTAATTAGAGGGGAAAAAGCCAGTGATACCTAGAGCAATACATCCTTTGTAGTATTTACCTATTCAAGATAGTAGTTAATATTTAAAATCATCATTTAAGATGTTTTGTGGGTTTTTGGCAACTAAAAAAACTAACTTTTTTTTTTTTTTTTTTTGCAATTCCTGAAAGAATCTATTAAAATAAAATCTTGTGGTTATCATAATTTTTAACCAGATACTGGGCCCAATATAAGAAGAAAATAACCCTGACAGGGCATGTTTCCACAGTCCTTACAGTTTGCATGCACACATCAAGTGACAACTGAAATACAACTGGCAAGGAAATTGAAGACAGTTTGGATACTAAAAGATGCCAATGTAAGGAAAACATGGACAGTTTATTTTGTTAGTAATTCACTGACACAAATCTATTGCAACATTTCAGGTATATTATCAACTGAAGAGTTTGCTGGGTAAAAATATTTGCTTTACCTAGTGTCTTGGTTGGTATAAAAGTTAGATTAGCTCTTTATAATCCAATCATTTATTTATTAGCAGAAAAGGAAATTTCCTAAGAAAAGCATGCCTTCTACTGATATCCTGTTTCCTTTTTGTTTTTATTTACTTGGGTAAAACTGCCATTGTAATGTAGAAGAAAAGTGGGGATGGGAAGTACATCGTTTCTGACTTTAAAGGAGATGTTTCTTACCTTTTAGTGTTAAATAAGCTGTTTAAGTTAATTGGGAAAAACTCATTATGAAATTAAAGTGTCTTTCTGAGTTCAGTTTTGTAGGAAGTTTTTAAATCAGTGATTACTCTTACTGAATTCCTTTTTCTGCAACTATGGATATGAAATACTTTAAAAAAATTGTATACTACCTTAATCCACTTGCAGAGATCAAACCACCCTCACATTCCTGGTATAATGTTGGCCCTTACTTATCTTTTCTGTGTCACTTCTTGCCAGTTCCCTTAATAGTTATGATCAACAGTCTGGTTTTATTTAAAATTTTTTTCAGTTATTTGAATCAGTTTACTTTTACATATCATACATGAGGTTTTTTCACCCCAGCACAGTCTTCTGAACTTTTCTTTCTCCCAACACATCAACTTTATTAAAGTACAATCTACTACCTTAGCTTCTGTTAGGTCCATACCATTTCTGTCCTTTATCGAGCCCATCTTCGCATGAAATGTTCCCTTGGTACCTCTAATTTTCTTGAAGAGATCTCTAGTCTTTCCCATTCTGTTCTTTTCCTCTTTTTCTTTGCATTGATCGCTGAGGAAGGCTTTCTTATCTCTCCTTGCTATTCTTAGGAACTCTGCATTCAGATGCTTATATCTTTCCTTTTCTCCTTTGCTTTT
>NW_011494952.1:4866595-4867045 GCF_000754665.1 Bison bison bison | reverse complement strand
TTTTCATTCCAATCCCAAAGAAAGACAATGCCAAAGAATGCTCAAACTACTGCACAATTGCACTCATCTAACACACTAGTAAAGTAATGTTCAAAATTCTCCAAGCCAGGCTTCAGCAATATGTGGACCGTGAACTTCTAGATGTTGAAGCTGGTTTTAGAAAAGGCAGAGGAATCAGAGATCAAATTGCCAACATCCACTGGATCATGGAAAAAGGAAGAGAGTTCCACAAAAATAACTGTTTCTGCTTTATTGACTATGCCATAGTCTTTGACTGTGTGGATCACAATAAACTGTGGAAAATTCTGAAAGAGATGGGAATACCAGACCACCTGACCTGCCTCTTGAGAAACCTATATGCAGGTCAGGAAGCAACAGTTAGAACTGGACATGGAACAACAGACTGGTTCCAAATAGGAAAAGGAGTATGTCAAGGCTGTATATTGTCAC
>NW_011494952.1:4865695-4866495 GCF_000754665.1 Bison bison bison | reverse complement strand
ATCAGGCACTCTATCTATCAGATCTAGTCCCTTAAATCTATTTCTCACTTCCACTGTGTAATCATAAGGAATTTGATTTAGGTCATACTTGAATGGGCTAGTGGTTTTCCCTACTTTCTTCAATTTAAGTCAGAATTTGGCAATAAGGAGTTCATGGTCTGAGCCACAGTCAGCTCCTGGTCTTGTTTTCGCTGACTGTATAGAGCTTATCCATCTTTAACTGCAAAGAATATAATCAGTCTGATTTTGGTGTTGACCATCTGGTGATGTCCATGTGTAGAGTCTTCTCTTGTGTTGTTGGAAGAGAGTGTTTGCTATGACCAGTGTGTTCTCTTGGCAAAACTCTATTAGCCTTTGCCCTGCTTCATTCCATAATCCAAGGGCAAATTTGCCTGTTACCCCAGGTGTTTCTTGACTTCCTACTTTTACATTTCAGTCCCCTATAATGAAAAGGACGTCTTTTTTGGGTGTTAGTTCTAACAGGTCTTGTAGGTCTTCATAGAACCATTCAACTTCAGCTTCTTCAGTGTTACTGGTTGGGGCATAGACTTGGATTACTGTGATATTAAATGGCTTGCCTTGGACAGAAATGGTATGGACCTAACAGAAGCAGAAGATATTAAGAAGAGGTGGCAAGAATACACAGAAGAACTGTACAAAAACGATCTTCACAACCAAGATAATCACGATGGTGTGATCACTCACCTAGAGCCAGACATCCTGGAATGTGAAGTCAAGTGGGCCTTAGAAAGCATCACTACTAACAAAGCTAGTGGAGGTGATGGAATTCCAGTTGAGCT
>NW_011494952.1:4845039-4865344 GCF_000754665.1 Bison bison bison | reverse complement strand
AACTGAAAAGCCTCTTGATGAAGGTGAAAGAGGAGCGTGAAAAAGTTGGCTTAAAGCTCAACATTCAGAAAATGAAGATCATGGCATCTGGTCCCGTCACTTCATGGGAAATAGATGGGGAAACAGTGGAAACAGTGTCAGAATTTATTTTGAGGGGCTCCAAAATCACTGGAGATGGTGATTGCAGCCATGAATATAAAAGACGCTTACTCCTTAGTAGGAAAGTTATGACCAATCTAGATAGCATATTCAAAGCTAAGGCATTACTTTACCAACAAAGGTCCGTCTAGTCAAGGCTATGGTTTTTCCAGTGGTCATATATGGATGTGAGATTTGGAGTGTGAAGAAAGCTGAGCGCTGAAGGATTGATGCTTTTGAACTGTGGTGTTGGAGAAGCCTCTTGTGAGTCCTTTGGACTGCAAGGAGAACCAACCAGTCCATTCTAAAGGAGATCAATCCTGGGTGTTCTTTGGAAGGACTAATGCTAAAGCTGAAACTCCAATATTTTGACCACCTCATGCGAAGAGTTGACTCATTGGAAAAGACTCTGATTGTGGGAGGCATTGGAGGCAGGAGGAGAAGAGGACGAAAGAGGATGAGATGGCTGGATGGCATCACTGACTCGATGGACATGAGTTTGGGTGAACTCTGGGAGTTGGTGATAGACAGGGAGGCCTGGCGTGCTGCAATTCATGGGTTCACAAAGAGTTGGACATGACTGACTGACTGAACTGAACTAAACTGACCCTTAGCTTAAGCAACCCTTTTTGCAGGAAAGTCTCTCTTGATACCTCCCATTTCTAGACTCCTTTAATTTTCTTTCTTCCTAAATATACTATACATTCCAAGGGAGAAGATATTAGGTACTTTTTCAGTAAAATATCCTCTATATCTCACAGAGGGCCTGGAAAACTGTAAGGAATCAATAAATTATGAGCAAGAGCAAGAGAGTGGGGTGGGGAAAAATGGGAGAATATCTTCAATTTAGATTTCTGAATGACTCTAAGGATGAAATAACTTGTATTTCTTTTAACTAGCTTGAGCATTTTCTGGTTTCATTCAATTTATGATGTATACATAGAAAAAACATGGAAACAAATTCTATTTATTTAGCCTGTGGGACACCAGGAAGAAGCAACATTGATGGAGGATAAAGAAAAGGCACTGCCATAAACATTTCCTTTCCACCAATAAAAACAAAGCTATATTGTTTTTAATGTCACCACATGTGAAGACTTATAAGAAATCGATTTATGGTTAGGATCTTGAAAACTATCGTTTTATACTGTAATCCTAGCAGTTGTGATATGTAGACCCTGTAACTTGGATATTTTGATGCGAAATGCCAGCGGCTCTGAGATTGTCACAGAAGGTCCTAGGCAACAGGAAAAGAGAACAAAGTGACAGAAGAGAAAGGAGCAGAACGATTACTTCTGGGACGACCCTAGTAAGAATACAAATTAAGAGTGTGGGAAGAAAGCAAAAGATGGAATAGACAGGAACCTGCCACTTCCGGAATAATAGAGTTATATTTCAGTGCTAATATCAGGTTCTCATTTAGATTTCCTTTTCCTTTCCCCTCTGTACTTACTGCGCACCCCCTGGTTTATACTCTAATCAATTCATACCTGTATCCTTGCCTTCAACCTCTTCCTGTTCCCATCTATCTTCTTCCTAGGAATACCCCTATTCACCTCCCTCTTCTCCACTTCTTTCAGGTCCATCTGTCTGTCTTCCCTGTAAGTCTCAGCAGGCCTGGGGATAGATTTAACACATAACAGGAAGCATATCAAATATTCTGAATTAAGCCGTCACATTGCTTCAGCTTCAGACTTTTTTCTTGCCGGAAGAGATGGGAGTGATAGTTGTCACTTTCTTGCATTCTTTCTTGTCACATTTGGGTCCAACCTCTTACATAAGTTTGTAAATGTCAGATTAATAATCTCTCTGGTTTTACTTGTCCATTTCTGTTCCTCCCACTCTTGCCATCTACCTGATTAACAATACTCTGACCCAAAGCCGAATTTCTTCACTTATTATCACCTTGAACACAGAATTCAAATGTTCCCAATTTTTGTCATTCATCTCTGCCCCAGAAATTGTGTTGACCTCATGGCTTTCGTAAATAGCTTAATTGCTTTTAGGGATTAAGGTGGTCATGAGTAGATAAATAGACTGTTCCTGTTATGTACATGCTGACTCAGGGTTAACCTATCTGTTGCTGACTTCTGCTCTCCTAATGACTGCTTCAAGACTTGACTTGCACTTGACCTACCAGTCACTTTCTCTTTCTATAGCAACCCAAGGTCGACAGTATCCACACACAGTTGTTCCCCAAAAGAACTGCTTCCATCATTTTATCTCCTTTCCATTTAAGAATCTACACAATTCAGCTACTTAACAGTGGCTCTCAAATGATGCTTCTCTCTCAATGGCAGACAGGTATTCCACTGCAAACTATAAATAATGAGAGTCTTTTTCTGTGACACAGGAAAATTAAGTGAATTGAAATTTTCTCATTTTAATACCATTTTGTATTTATGTTAGTCATAGCACATAGCAAAAGCCTAAACACTCAATCAGTCAGTGAGTAAATAATCACTGATTTGACTTTATCATTGTTTGTGGTTTGGGATTTATGTGAAATTAAGGGTAAAGATTCCAAAGAGTAAAGGGTATTGGGGATTTTAATGCTTATCCTATGGTTTCTTGATAATTGGGAATCTAATATATAATAATAAAACTAAACATAAAATACTATATATCTCTTTTGCATATGTGCTTACTATATATATATACATATATATAAATATATAGTAAGCATATCTACTAAAAGTATATATATATATAAAATATACATGCATACTTGTGGTCATAACTATATACAAAATATAAATAAATAAGTGCCTCTGCATGTACATATGAGGCTTTCCAGGTAGCTCAGTGGTAAAGAATCTAGCTGCCAGTGCAGGAGGTATGCATTCAATCCCTGGGTTGGAAAGGTCCCCTGGCAGAGGAATTGGCAATTCATGCCAGTATTCTTGACTGAAAATTCCCATGAATAGAGGAGACTGGTGGGCTATAGTCCATGTGGTCAGAGTTGGACATGACTGAATGACTGAGCTCACACACATATCCACACTCATTCACAAACACAGAGGAATATCACACTTGGCCTGTTTTCTTCTGTTTTATTCTTGTAACTCCATTATGATTTAATTTATAAATGAGAGCAATGGTACTGTCTTCTTCTTCTTTTCTTCTTGTTCAGGTGCTTAGTCGTATCCCACTCTGTGACCCCATGGACTGCAGCACACCAGGCTTGCCTATCCTTCCCATCTCCCAGAGTTTGCTCAAACTCATGTCCATTGAGTCAGGGATGCCATCCAGCCATCTCATCCTCTATCATTTCATTCTCTTTCTGCCTTTGATCTTTCCGAATATCAGGGTATTTTCTAATGAGTATGCTCATCGCATCAGGTGGCCAAAGTATTGGAGCTTCAACATAAGTTCTTCCAGTGAATATTCAGGACTGATTTCCTTTAGAGTGGACTGGCTGGATCTGCTTGCAGATTTCAAGAGTCTTCTCCAACACCACAGTTCAAAAAACACCAATTCTTTGGTGCTTAGCTTTCTTTATAGTCCAAATCTCACATCCATACATGACTACTGGAAAAACCATAGCTTTGACTTGATGGACCTTGGCTGGCAAAGTAATGTCTCTGCTTTCTAATATGCTGTCTAGGTTGGTCATAGTTTTTTTCCCAAGGAGCAAGTGTCTTTTAATTTCATGGCTGCAAATTACCATCTTCAGTGATTTTGGAGTGCAGAAAAATAAAGTCTGTCCTGTTTCCACTGTTTCCCCCTCTGTTTGCCATGAAGTGGTGGGACTGGATGCCGTGATCTTAGTTTTCTGAATGTTGAGTTTTAAGCCAACTTTTTCACTTTACTCTTTCACTTTCTTCAAGAGGCTCTTTAGTTCTTCGCTTTCTGCCATAAGGGTGGTGTCATCTGCATATCTGAGGTTATTGATATTTCTCCCAGCAATCTTGATTCCAGCTTGTGCTTCATTCAGCCCAGTGTTTCTCATGATGTACTCTGCATAGAAGTTAAATAAGTAGGGTGACAATATACAGCCTTGACGTACTCCTTTTCCTATTTGGAGCCAGTCTGTTGTTCCATGTCCAGTTCTAACTGTTGCTTCCTGAACTGCCTACAGATTTCTCAAGAGGCAGGTCAGGATGGATGGTATTCCCATCTCTTTCAGAATTTTCCAGAGTTCCGTGTGGTCCATTACACTCTCTGAGTAAGTGAATGTCGCTCAGTCGTGTCCAACTCTTTGCGACCCCATGGACTGTATAGAAGAATTCTCTAGGCCAGAATACTGGAGTGAGTAGCCTTTGCCTTCTCCAGGAGATCTTTCCAACCCAGGGATCGAACCCAGGTCTCCTGCATTGCAGGCAGATTCTTTACCAGCTGAGCCACAAGGGAAGCTCAAGTATCAAGGGATGATACTCTCTACATCTCCTTAATTCTTTTCCCCTTTACCTCTTTTTGAGTGTGTGTTTTTAATTAAAATAAAAAGTCTCTTTCTGTTAATAATCAGAATTAATTTCAGACAAGGCTAAGGCTAAAATTCCTTTGGAAATAGGCCTAGGGAGACTCCATGAGTGTCTGGTAACACTTAAACCTTCACTAAATATCCTATTATATATTTATCAAATAACATATCTGTTTATATCAAGCTTTACAATAACTTGCTCTCATGCATTAGGTAGACATATGGATTTTTTAATGACATTGGCATGTCTTATGTCTCCAGAGAAGTTTCCTGCCATGGCATCCATACACTATAAAAACATTATAAAGGCATTTTTGGAGCAAGGAGTGAATTTTGAAATGACAGCCTGGCTCTGCTCCATGATGAAAATTAACGATAAATCTTAAAAAAAAAAAAAAAACTAGGTTAAAAAATAATCCTAAAATACTGATTTACAAAGATTCCTGCCCTTGTTTGGCTACTGGAAATTTAGTAACTTTGGTAAATTATTCTGGTAATCTAGATGACACCCTATTCTATTTGCTGCTTTTCCAAACCAGTAATCCAAGGAGATGTTTATAATAACTGTTTTCCTTAATCCCCAGCTGAACTGATAAAGGTGATTTTCTGAAATCAGGAGGTAAGAGGCATTCCAAGTAATCACAGATGATAACAATTGCCAAACAGACTTCAGATATCTAAAAATAGAAGAGCATTAGTTCCTACTGCCACAAAAAGAATCTGATGTCAGCAGTGTCAGGAAATGTAACCTAACCAGAGTGAAAACACCCCATGGGGTTATATAACTCACTGGAGTCATTTTCAGGTTCTGCATGTAAATTGTATAAAACTCCCAACAATATAATCCTCAGGATATAGGGATGATTGGCAGGCTACAAAGCTTTTTCTTTAGACTCAAACAGTTCTTTGATACAAACAATATTTTTCATTTCAAAGGTAATTGTTGGTAGCCAATAGGCACTGATAGTCCCGTGTGAGTAGCACAATAAGTACATTGCCTTTCAAAAAACAGTATTGCTTTTCATGTGATAGAGACCATTTGTGCAATTGAAAACCCATTCAGAAAGCACACTGATAGACAGACCCTTTAAAATTCCAAGATGTTAATGTACTGAAGTGCATTATCAGACAGGCTCTCACACAAAAGCTCCTTGGGAAAAAAATCTAATATATATATTCAGCCATCATTGTATTTACTTTTTTGGCAATAATTCCTTTCCCTTATTTTCCACTACACTTAGCAGAAAAACCTCAGCTGTGTCTCAGCTGAAACAAAGGCAAGCCACAGCTCCAAATTTCAGTTTTTATTGTTGTCTCAATTACAGTGTTTCCCACTGTCCTATTTTTGTTTCTTATCAGGAATTTGTAAATAACATACAGGACACAGAGATCACAAATGATTGCCTACCTATCCCTGGACAAAAATGTCCTGAAAAGTAGATTTTTTCCCAAGTAAATCTTGCAGATTGTCTCTTTTTATCTCCCATGGTGAGCTTATTTTATACCAAATAGCAAATAGTTTTTATCTCTTTTTATTTCTAATTCTTTTCAGGGTGAGAGCAGGGCAGTAAGAGAGATCCTTAGGCTATTCAATATTTGTACTTATTGACAGAGCCAAAGAAAACATGTAATCAGAGAGTGTAACAAAATGAACTATTAACAAACATAAAACTAAGAATAAAGGAAAGCATTACCATTCATCAAGAGATTAGCCATAATCCTATTAAGAAATCAAAGAACAGTTCTAAAAGAATTCCACATTCAAAATTCTGAATGATCAGTTGTCTGAAAGAAAATCAATTCTTACATCACATCAAGAACAATTTTTGATGAATCTCTATATAACTATTGATAGCTATGCCATTAAAATAATAAAAGTTCAATGACAGTGTTAAACCATTATTTAATCAATTTCTATTAAACAAAAAAATGAAAAGCATATTTAACTGAGTCTTGGGACCTAGGAAAATTTAAGTCACAATATAAAACTGATAGGGGAATCAAGAGACACAGTTCATTTTTTCTCTGAATTGAGTCACTGTGTGACCTTCAACTAATAACGTTATCTCTCTGTTTCATTTTTACCTCGTGTGAAAATAAGAGTTAAACTGAAATATCAGCAAATTTGCCAGAAAGACTAAAGACATCTTGTTCCTAGAAGTATCTACATCTATTGCAAAATACAGATTCATGTGCTAAAATGAAAAATCTTTATTTCACAATGAATGCTTTAACTTATCCATGTGCTAGGAAGCTTGCATGCTTTCTAATACAAACGCTACTTTTTCTTACATAAATGTCTTCAGGCTTGTACAGTTTTCCTAGTTCATTTTTAGCTAAGCTAGGATCTCATGGGCTGCATTTACTGCACCAAAATTATCTTTATCATCACATAGACTTCTAGCTACATTGGCTAAATTCCAAGATACTTATTAATGACCATACTATAACAGTACCTTATATATGCAGGCCGCTTTACACTTTACAGTCTAACATACATAATGCTTTCTTGGCTGGTAAACAATTCTACTTTAAGGGTGATTGTACACTTGCTATGACTTCAGTCCTTTAGAGAGCTAGGGCACTGGTGTTTTGTTATCTAGAGATGGAAAATTTCTGAGATTTTGCCTCTTAAGCCAAACGATGTGATTCAGCAGCATACTTATCTTCACTGGATAGAATAACACACATAGAGCTGCAGCAAGGAGTATGACCGCCATTGTTCACAGGTCAGGTTATGTAAAGCAAGTGAAGCGAAATGTGTTGTCGGGGCAGTAAGCACAGCTAGAGACTTGGTTCTCATTGTTGCCACGTGGTGACTCAGCCCAATCACAAGTTCTACAAACATTTTAAGAGAAACAAAATCTGTACACACACACATATAAATAAAATACCCCAGTGTTTTTTGGGGTTTTTTTGCATTTATTTTTTTTAAATTTTATTTTATTTTTAAACTTTACAATATTGTATTGGTTTTGCCGAATATCGAAATGTATCCACCACAGGTATACATGTGTTCCCCATCCTGAACCCTCCTCCCTCCTCCCTCCCCATACCATCCCTCTGGGTCATCCCAGTGCACCAGCCCCAAGCATCCAGTATCGTGCATCGAACCTGGACTGGAGACTCCTTCCATATATGATATTATACGTATTTCAACGCCATTCTCCCAAATCTCCCCACCCTCTTCCTCTCCCACAGAGTCCAAAAGACTGTTCTATACATCAGTGTCTCTTTTGCTGTCTCGTATACAGGGTTATTGTTACCATCTTTCTAAATTCCATATATATGCATTAGTATACTGTATTGGTGTTTTTCTTTCTGGCTTACTTCACTCCCAGTTTTTAAAAATAGTAATTAATTAACCTATGTTGAGAACTCTGAGAAAGACCTCTGTGCTAGGGCATGATATCTGAGCTACTGAAAATCTCACTTTATCAAGAAATTCCTTCTGAGAACAGTTGTTTCCATAGGAAAATGAAGAATCTATGCTTGAGAGTTTCAGACTCTCTACAACACGAGTCTTCATCCTGTAGGATATTCACAATAGTGATTTTTATCATCATGTAAGTTTTTGTTGGAGCTGTAATGCTTCAGCATCACAGCGTGTTGACATCACATAGTCTTTTGCCCAAGAGCAGCAGCATCTCTCACCACAAGCACCATCACCGATTTTCCACTTTCCATCTCTCTCATCGCAAATCATAAATTCATTCAAATAAGAGATGGGTTATAAACACAACAGTATTATATCTATACATTGGTTACTTCTGCTGCTGCTACTGCTAAGTCGCTTCAGTCGTGTCCGACTCTGTGCGACCCCATAGATGGCAGCCCACCAGGCTCCTCTGTCCCTGGGATTCTCAAGGCAAGAACACTGGAGTGGGTTGCCATTTCCTTCTCCAGTGCATAAGAGTGAAAAGTGAAAGTGAAGTCGCTCAGTCATGTCTGACTCTCAGCGACCCCATGGACTGTAGCCCACCAGGCTCCTCCATCCATGGGATTTTCCAGGCAAGAGTACTGGAGTGGGGTGCCATTGCCTTCTCCATGGTTGCTTCTAATTTCCATCTTATTAAAACCTGAAATATACATATTGTTCTCAAATGCAGCAAAAGAAAGTGTTCTTTTAATTTTCTGAAACTATTCTCATCTTATGCTGAGATGCCCATGTCAGCTGATGGCAGGAAAAAATATTTAAAAAGAAAATTCAAAACTTGCAAATTACAGTACCTCGGGCCCTTCCAGTTTCAAATAATTTCTTTTGGTTAGAATATTATCATTTCAGAAATTATTAAAGCAATTTGAAGCTCAGTTCCTACCTAATCTCTTTCCTCTCCCTCCCTAAGTTAGCTTCTGGTTTCAAGGGCTACTTTTCTATCCTGATGGTAAGGTAGTTGGGTCCTCATAGTTTTTTCTGGGACTCAACTAACAACCTGTGGGTATCTACCTCTGCTGTCCAAAAAGGAAGAGCTCACTTATTAAAGTCATAATCTCAGTGAAATTCGTATTCTTCAGCATGCTTAATGCTTGTTGAATGTTCCACTGGGCAGTTAGACGTTACTCCCTGCTGACAAGGCCCTACTTCTACTGTTATTTTTATTAGGTTGGCCAGAAATTTCATTTGGGGGTTTTCCAGTACATCTTCTGGAAAAATTTGAATGAACTTTTTGGCCAATACAATATCATTATTATTGTAAAATATAAATATCATAAAACTTATCATTTTAGCCATTATACAATTAAGTATCAGTCTATTTACAAGACTGTGAAGCCACTGAAGTTCCTGAAATTTTTTGTCACTCCAAATGGAATCCACACACTTAATAAGCAGTCACTCCCCATTCTGTCCTACCCCCAGCTCCTGACAACCACCAATGTACTTTCTGTCACTGAATTTGTTTATTCTGTATATTTGGTATGAATGGAAACATACAGCATGTGACCTTTTGTGGTGGCTCAGACAGTAAAGCATCTGCCTGCAATGCGGGAGACCCGGGATCAATCCCTGGGTTGGGAAGATGCCCTGGAGAACGAAATGGCAACCCACTCCAGTACTCTTGCCTGGAAAATTCCATGGTCTGAGGAGCCTGGTAGGCTACAGTCCATGGGGTTGCAAAGAGTCGGATATGACTGAGTAACTTCACTTTCTTTCTTTCCTTTCTATTTAACCTAATGTTTTCAAAGTTCATCCGTATCTTTTACATTATCAAAACTTCATTCCTTGTTAAAGGCTGAATAATGGTCCATTTTATGGATATATTGCTTTTTGTTTATCCATTCATCTCTTAATGGAAATTTGGGTTATTTCTACCTTTGGCTATTGTAAATAGAGCTGCTATGAATAAGCAAGTCTATGTTTCTATTTGAAGACTTGTTTTTCATTCTTTTGGGTCTATACCTAGGAATGGAATTGTTCAGTCACATGTTCATTTTGTATTTACCCACTTCTACCTATGTTTGCATGCAGATCTTCTCATTCTCAGTCACTTCCATTCACTTCATTCCTGATGAATGATGTCCACCCATGGTTACCATGCTCGGGGCACTTAAGTTTTCAATACAGAAAGCTTCCTGGAGGACCTGCAAGTGTTCACCTTAACTTTCTGGATAAGGAGAGGCACTCAGAAATCTCTGAATCTCTAATGTACCACTTGTAGGGATACAAAGCCAGTAGAATATCCTGTAGCCCATTCCTCATCTCCCTCCTTCAGTGACCTTTTGCCATCCCTGAGCCTTGTTGGATGTGCTGGGAAAATAAAACTTCTACTTGAATATTCTCGTGTTCTTCCTCCATTTCTCTGAAGATTCGAACATATTTTTCTTGTCTTACTACATTCCTATCCACCCTACAAGAAAATACACACACGTAACCTGTCTGGTATTTCTGCTCTTCTCATCTGATAGGTTGTTTCAACTCTGAAGAAGATGTTTCCCTTAGACTTGTTATCCTTCCTTTCCATCTCTTTCTCCTTCTTTAACAGGAGGGATTTCTATTACATCACTTCTTACTCTTTCATGAGGTATTATTTACCCTTCTTTTTTGGAGCAGAAGGGCTGCAGGACAATCTGATTTAGGGGGAAATGGAAATATATATGTTTAATAGTTTTAGTATCAGATTATCCTGTTTTCATGTCTAATGGGTTTCCCTTGTCGCCCAGCTGGTAAAGAATCTGCCAGCAATGTGGGAGACCTGGGTTCAATTCCTGGCTTAGGAAGATCTGCTGGAGAAGACAAAGGCTACCTGCTCCAGTATTCTGGCCTGGAGAATTCCATGAACTGTATAGTACATGGATCACAAAGAGTTGGGCATGACAGAGTGACTTTCACTTCACTTCACATCTAATAGCAGTCTATGTAATGCAAATTATATTCCTTAATTAATTGGTTATTTACATTCACTTGGGGAATTCTTATACTATAATAAAAATTGTATGCATTTTTAGGCACTTCTAGAAAAACGAAGCTCTTTGGGAAAATTTCCACTGTGTCTACCTGGCCTGTACTCATGTTCTCCAAGTTGTTTATGCTTCCCATGGCTTCATTCTTAATGACTCCTTCAGTCGCTGTCAGTAACTTTTACTACCAACCATTTGGCTCCACTGAAGCCTGAGCCCCCAGAGTTGTGTTTTGGCTTCTGTGTTGTCCAAGGTTTGCAGCCACAAGCCTGTCCTGCAGTAATTCTCTAACTTGGCCTGAATCCTCAAACGCCTTGTATTACTTTGCTGGTGGATGAAACAGCATCCCGCCCCCCGCCCAAAAAAAAACCACCACCATCAAATAGTTCTATCAAGGGAGTAGGGAGCTTAAAAAAGGAAGAAACTGTTAGTAATCTCAAAAACTGAAGAGAGTTCAGGTAAAATGAGGAAAGAAGTGTGTCTTAATGACTTTCATGAGAGAAATTTCAGCACAACGGTAGAGCTAGAAGCCCTAAATAAATAGCCAATACTTCTAAAATTTTTGTATTACCCTTCATTTCTTTGTAGTAATCATTTCAGCTCTAATTCATTTTGTAAATAATAGTTTGATGTGACTTTCCTTCCAAACCTATCAGCCCCATGATAAGACTGTATCTTTTTGTATAATGCTTTCATATTTTGTGTCATTAGGACTGAACATAGTTCCTGGCACATAGAAAATGCTGAGCGCATAAATGTGGGATGAGTGCAAATTAATGAAAATTTCAAAGACAGCACAACCTTTTAGGTATTGAGGGTGCCAGGGAAAGTTCCAGGTGATGTTCATTCTCATCTTGGGCCCTTCATTAGCAAGATGTATAAACTTGGACATGTCATTAAATTCCTCTGATTCCTAGTTTTTTTTCTTCTAATAGACTGATTGAATCTGTGAAAGATTTTTCTGTCATTGGTGCCTTTTTAGTAAATTCAGCCTTGCTTTTCATGTATGAAATGAAAAGTTTTACTTTATCTTCTTTAGAGTCACACATTTTATTCATAGCTCCAGGCAATTTATTGCGAGTTGAGCTTTCTAGAATGGAATATTGAGTAGCTCATATTTGCCTTAACATCTTGTCTCATTTTCCAGTGTTGGGGATTCTATCTTTCTTTATTTCTCCACGATTTTATGTTCTTCAGCCTTATTTCTTTCTTATTTTGTTTCTGCTTGCTTTCTTTCTCCCTTCCTGGCAAGAGGAGAAAAAAGGAAAATAGGCAAGCTAAATACCTTGGGTAGCAATGTGACTCTTACATGACGATCTTTTTCCAATACTGAAGATTTTCGTCTGGGAACCACACTACTGTTTTTTATTTCCAAACTGAATGCGTATTTATACCTTATTAAGAACTTATTTGCACTAAATGGGTCTTTGTTGAACCTATGTTTGGATTTACCGGTGTGCATGTGTGTGTGTGTGTGTGTGTGTGTGTGTGTGTGTGTATACATGAGTGTACCTGTGTTTATGCCACAGTTTCTTAAAGCTTAAGCCCACTTTTTATTTTGAATGCTTTAAACAACATCTAAACTAAACACAGCAATTAAATTTTTTAAAAACTCAGGATTATGCTCCAGAAAGACAGTTTTATTTCAGAGAGAAGTGCTTTATAGTGGTTAAGGATGGAGACACAAATTCTTCTTGATTTATATCAAAGCATTCTGTACTGTCATCTCCATGGTTTCTTAGCTACTAAAGAAATCTAATATCTAACAGGAGCAAAATTCAAGAAGCTTTGAAATAGAATAGAATAAGCTTAATATGCAATCCAGTTTTCTAGTCTCCCAATATTATGATGTAGATTAAATTAGGCTCTGAGAGGACTGAAATGGAAGATTTCAGTTCCTATTAGAAAATCAGGTAATTAGGGAAAAGAGTGGTTTAAGAAAAAAGGAAACTTGAGCTACTGTTAAATTAATTATGTGAATTGAATCAAAGAAGTTTGAGCTGAAATTATTTTTTACAACTTTAGTCTTCTTTAGCAGAAGAATTAGAAGGTTAGGGAGATCTAGAAAAGAAGATATGGGAAGGGATTCTTCAAGAGATGAGGTAGTCAGTTTCTCCTTGTAGTCCCATAACTCTTAATTATTTTAAGTTTTCCTGCTGGGGAGCATTTTTTTCCATTGTAAAAATGCTCCAAACTCTTTCCAATAAAAAGCACCTATATATTATCATCTATCGAATCAAGACTGATATATGGTAAGTAATTTACAGAGAGATGCACTGAGGCCAGGCCCCAAATGAGATGCTATCATTTCATGTAAAAGTGACTCAGGAATAAAATGAACTCTCAGAAATGTTATCATTTCACTGGCCAAATCCTGTCATCCTACGATCAGGACCTAAAGTTGATGGGCTCAGAGGTGGGAGGTTGCTATTGTAGCTGTATTTTCTAAGTCTAGGAAGTTGCTTCTCTTATATTTTAAATAGTAAGAGGATTTTACAGCATATAAACTTTTTCTTTGGAGTATTCACCTGCATCATAGAATTGAAGATATAACTTGTACTGAAATAAAACTGCAACCAGAGGGAATTCTTCCCTTTCAAGACTTATATTCATGAAGTAGTAAGAATTGCCCTATTTTTCTAAAATACTATGATGGATGCATTTTGGCAAAGTGAAAATTGAATATAAAATGTTATGATGAATTATAAATACAGATATATTTCATTCTCTCATCTCAATACTTTGCATTAAATATGAGTGTTGTATTTCTTTCAAGTGACTGAGTTAATTTTATTGGAGAAAATAATAAAATGATCATTCATTTCAGAAAGGCCTTTTGGAAAAGTTTGCACTCGTTTCATTTCTATTTTTATACACATACATAACCCACTCTTGAAGAGCCAAGAAAATGTTTTACACATCTCATGAACTCCCATCAAGTGGAAAAGAACTTAAAGCAAATATTGACATAGGGTAGTGACTTAACCATATTACCTAGTAGGGAGAAATTTAAATTAGCTTCCTGAGAGATGGATCAGCAAAACCCAATGATAAGTTTAGTCTGCATTGATCTTTGAGAAAGATTGAACTCAAGGATAGACTTTGGAAATTTTAATGAGACTGAAATGGAAAACACAATAAGAAGTAGTTTGCAGATTATCCATGATGATTTGAAAGATGTTTGTGTGTGTGTGTATGTCTGTACAGATGAAAGGAATATAGGGGAGACAGGAGAAGTCCACTGATTATAACTTAATTGTAGGAAATCAATAAAATGAAGTAATCTAACAAAGTAAAATAATACAAATGTAATATAATTGTAAATATGATATCAATAAAAGATATTTAGAAAAAAATCAGAAAACTAATTCTTCTGATTAAAAAAAGCTATTTTTTTGCCTTCCATATAAACTATATATAAATATATAAATTTTCTCCATGTGAAAGGGTTTGTGGGTCCCATGAAAAGTTCAGAAAGATGTTTCTGCTAGGAAAAGTAATCAAAGATGGTAACAATAACCCTGTATACGAGACAGCAAAAGAGACACTGATGTACAGAACAGTCTTGTGGACTCTGTGGGAGAGGGAGAGGGTGGGATGATTTGGGAGAATGGCATTGAAACATGTATAATATCATATATGAAACGAGTCGCCAGTCCAGGTTCGATGCATGAAACTGGATGCTTGGGGCTGGTGCACTGGGACGACCCAGAGGGATGGTATGGGGAGGGAGGAGGGTCCAGGATGGGGAACACATGTGGATTCATTTTGATATATGGCAAAACCAATACAATATTGTAAAGTTAAAAAATAAAATAAAATTTAAAAAAAAGAAAAGAAAAGTAACCATGACCTCATATTTCCCTGCAGAGAACAGAATAATATATTAAGCTACAGAATAGTGTGTTATTTGTGACTGGAAAAGGAGCTCATTGCCACTTGTTCTTCAACTAGTTCTTCTGTCCTGCTAATCTCTTCATGGATACAGACACAGAAGATAAATGATGAAAAGGACATTTGAAAAATTATTGGATCAGATCTAATCATGCATTTAATAATTTGTAAATTTCCATATTCCAAGAGGGCTTTAAGAAGTGATTCAAGATTAAAATTTAAAATTCAAGAGAATCCATAGGATTCTCCAGGCAAGAAAACTGGAGTGGATTGCCATTCCCTTCTCCAGGGGATCTTCCCAACCCAGCAATCGAACCCAGGTCTCCCACAGTGTAGGCAGGTTCTTTACCATCTGAGCCACCAGGGAAGCTTTAAAATCTAGAAAAAGATAGGGTAAACAGTAATTAATGTTTAAAAATGTAAAATTAAACAGAATTTAGGTTATTACTAAAAACTCATTCTATAAGGAACGAACCACAAATTTCATTTTGAGGTTTCTAATTAATAAAACAAAAGTAAAAATAGACCAATTAGATGATAATTCAGAATGTCTATTATTAATATTTCCTTCAAAGGAAGGAAAACTCAAATATTCCCAGTACTTAGGCCAGGGAGAAGTTTCTCTCAGGCTTAAAAAGTGTATCGTGAAGCTTAATGAACACAACCTTCAACTACAGTTCATTTGCTACAATTCTGGTCTCTGAGAGCACTTTGGAGATCATGATGATGTGATCCTGCAAGTGTCTCTTGCTTCGACCTACATACTACTTGGGAAAACATCACTGGATTTTGTTTATGTAGGAAAGATTTTGAATTTACAGTAATGAATACAGATCAGTAATACAACAAACAAATGCTATGTAACAAACCCTCTGCTTCAGTTCAGTTCAGTTCAGTCGCTCAGTCATGTCAGACTATCGCAGCATGCCAGGCCTCCCTGTCCATCACCATTTCCTGGTGTTTGCCCAAACTCTAGTCTATTGAGTCGGTGATGCCATCCAGCCATCTCATTATCTGTTGTCCCCTTCTCCTCCTGCCAATCCCTCCCAGCATCAGAGTCTTTTCCAATGAGTCAACTCTTCACATGAGGTGGCCAAAGTATTGGAGTTTCAGCTTCAAAATCAATCCTTCCAATGAATACCCAGGACTGATCTCCTTTAGAATGGACTGGTTGAATCTCCTTGCAGTCCAAGGGACTCACAAGAGTCTTCTCCAACACCACAGTTCAAAAGCATCAGTTCTTTGGTGTTCAACTTTCTTCACACTCCAACTCTCACATCCATACGTGACTACTGGAAAAACCATAGCCTTGACTAGACAGATCTTTGTTGGCAAAGTAATGTCTCTGCTTTTCAATATACTATCTAGGTTGGTCATAACTTTCCTTCCAAGGAGTAAGCGTCTTTTAATTTCATGGCAGCAATCACCATCTGCAGTGATTTTGGAGCCCAAGAAAATAAATTCTGACACGGTTTCCCCATCTATTTGCCATGAAGTGATGGACCAGATGCCATGACCTTAGTTTTCTGAATGTTGAGCTTTAAGCCAACCTTTTCACTCTCCTCTTTCACTTTCATCAAGAGGTTTTTTAGTTCCTCTTCACTTTCTGCCATAAGGATGGTGTCATCTGCATATCTGAGGTTATTGATATTTCTCCTGGCAATCTTGATTCCAGCTTGTGCTCTCTGCTTAATTTCATCTTAATTCTCTCCTGTATTTGCATTATATATTCCTTTAAAATGATATAAAACATAGGGTTGAACTCTTATCACCCCCACCACCAATCCTTGCCAAATCTCAATTACCACCCTCTTTCATTTGAAATAACCACTGTTATGATTTTGATATTTGTTATTCCTATGTATTAAAACCACATTCACTCGTTCAACTTTAAATACATGTAAAAAAGCGTATAAATTGTGCAGTTTAATTTTCATAAAGTAAAAAGGCTCATTCAAACACTGTTTAGTGTAGAAACTAGAACATTATTGGGTCCCAAGGAGCCCTTCCTACCCAAATTTGTACATCCTAGTAGCAATCACTGTTCCCATACTCTTCTCAAAAATTAATTGCTATTTTTTCTTCTACCACCACAGATCAATTTTTCTTGTTTTTGAACTTGATATATTAGGAATCAAATTGTATATCTCTTTTTACTTGATTTCTTTTGCTCAAAATGGTGTGTGTGAGATTCATCTTGTTGCATGTGACTTTAATTGTTCATTTTCATTGATGTATAGTATTCAATTGTATTAATATACCAGAATTGATCAAATCATTCTATTCTTCATACCATTTAGATTGTGCTCCAAATATTAATAAATATTGCTATGGGCATTCTTCAACTAGATTTTTATTGGTTTATATCAAATAAGGAAATTATAGAATTAATGAATGAAACCAAATAGTTTCCCAAGTAATTCTAATGATCACACTGCCACTAGCAGTGTTTGAGAGTTGCCATTACTCTGCATGTTTGCAGTACTTGGCATTATTAGACTTTTAATTTTAGCCATTTTGATAAGTATTGATATAAAGCATTATCCTGTTTTTAATTTGCATTTGCCTGATGACAAAGATTGCTGGGAGAAATATCAATAACCTCAGATATGCAGATGACACTACCCTTATGGCAGAAAGCGAAGAAGAACTAAAGAGACAGATGTATTATCTTATAGTGCTAGAGGTCAGAAGTCCCAAAATGGGTCAGCAGGACTGCACTGCTTTTCAAGGCTCTTTGAGAGAATATGTTTCCTTGCCTTTCTCAGGTTCTAGAGGTCTCACACTCCTTTGTTCATTGCCTTGCATCATGCCAGCTTCTGCTGATTTATTTATTTGGCTGCAACACGTCTTTGTTGCAGCATGTGTAATCTCATGGTCTTCAGTCTTCATTGAGGCTCATGGGATCTTTTTGTTGTTGTTGTTGCAGCATGCGGGATCTTGTAGTTGTGGCATGGGGAGGCTTTTTAGTTGTGGCATGTGGGCTCTTTAGTTGCAACATAATTAATTATTTAATTGTGACTTGTGGGACCTAGTTCCCTGACCAGGAGTTGAACTTAGGTCCCTGGCATTGGGAGCATGGAGTCTTAGCCTCTGAACCACTGGGGAAGTCCCCAACTTCTATTTTTGTTGTTACATCCATTTCTCTGATACTGACCTCCCTGCCCTGTTTTGTAAGAACTCTTGTGATTACATGGCCCAGTCACAATAATCCAGGATGATAATATAACCATATCAAAATCTTTATTAATTGAAAGTCCCTTTTACAATTTAAGGCATCGTATTCATGGTTTCCAGGGATTAAAGATATGTACATTTAGACTACCATAAATAATATTATTAAATGAATTTTCTGCATCAGTTGAGATGATCATACTATCTTCTCCTTTATGCTGTATATGTGGTGCGCTGGCTGCATGGTGCTGGAACTGTGAGCCTCTGAGAGAAGATACCCCACGTCCAAGGTTAGGAGTGGGGGCTGTGAAGGGACACCTATGTCCAAGGTGAGGAGCGGGGGTCAGGAGGAAATACCCCAAGTCCAACGTCAGAGAAACCCCAGGAAGATGGTCGGTGCTGAGAGAGGGCATCACAAGCCTGACAAACAGAAACCACATCACAGAAAACTAACCAATCTGATCAAATAGACCACAGCCTTGTCTAATTCAATGAAACTATGAGCCATATGTACGACAACCAAGACAGATGTGTCATGGTGGAGAGTTCTGACAGAATGTGGTCCACTGAAGAAGGGAATGGCAAACTGCTTCAGAATTCTTGCCTTGAAAACTCCATGAACAGTATGAAAAGGCAAAAAGATAGGACACTGAAAGATGAACCCCCAGGTCAGTAGGTGCCCAACATGCTACTGGAGATCATTGGAGAAATAACTCCAGAAAGAATGAAGAGACGGAATTAAAGCAAAAACAACACCAGTTGTGGATGTGATGGGTGATGGAAGCAAGGTCCGATATTGTAAAGAGCAATGTTGCATAGGAACCTGGAATGTTAGGTCCATGAATCAAGGCAAATTGGAAGTGGTCAAACAGGAGATGGCAAGAGTGATCGTCAACATTTTAGGAATCAGCTAACTAAAATGGACTGAAATGTGTGAATTTACTCAGATGGCCATCATATCTACTATTGTGGGAAAGAATCCCTTAGAAAAAATGAAGTAGCCATCATAGTCTACAAAAGAGTCTGAAATGCAGTACTTGGATGCAATCTCAAAAACGAAGAATTGTCTCTGTTCATTTCCAAGGCAAAATATTCAATATCATGGTAATCCAAATCTATGCCCCAATCAGTAATTCTGAAAAAGCTGAAGTTAAATGGTTCTATAAAGACCTACAAGACCTTTTAGAACTAACACCCAAAAAAAGATGTCCTTTTCATTATAGGGGACTAGAATAAAAAGTAGGAAGTCAAGAGATACTTGGAGTAACAGGCAAATTTGGCCTTGGAGTACAGAATGAAGCAGGGCAAAGGTTCATAGAGTGTTGACAGAACACACTGATCATAGCAAATACCCTCTTCCAAGAAAACAGCAGAAGACATTAAACATGGACATCACCAGATGGTCAACACCGAAATCAGATTGATTATACTCTCTGCAGCCAGAATGGAGAAGCTCTATACAGTCAGCAATAATGAGACCAGGAGCTGACTGTGGCTCAGATCATGAACTCCTTATTGCCAAATTTAGACTTAAATTGAAGAAAGTGGGGAAAAACGTTAGACCATTCAGGTATGACTTAAATCAAATCCCTTATGATTATACAGTGGGAAGTGGGAAACAGATTTAAGGGACTACTTCTGATAGACAGATTGCCTGATGAACTACAGATGGAGGCTTGTGACATTGTAAAGGAGACAAGGATCAAGACCATCCCCAATAAAAGGAAATGCAAAAAAGCAAAATGGCTGTCTGAGGAGGCCTTACAAATAGCTTTGAAAATAAGAGAAGCAAAAAGCAAAGGAGAAAAGGAAAGATATACCGTTTGAATGCAGAGTTCCAAAGAATAGCAAGGAGAGATAAGAAGTCATTTCTTTGACCTCAATGATCAGTGCAAAGAAACAGAGGAAAACAATAGAATGGGTAAGACTAGAGATATCTTTAAAATTAGAGATACCAAGGGAACATTTCATGCAAAGATGGGCACAATAAATGACAGAAATGGTATGGACCAAACAGAAGCAGAAGATACTAAGAAGAGGTGGCAAGAATACACAGAACAACTGTACAAAAAAGATCTTCACGACCCCGATGGTCATTATGGTGTGATCACTCACCTAGAGCCACACATCCTGGAATGTGAAGTCAAGTGGGCCTTAGGAAGCATCACTACAAACAAAGCTAGTGGAGGTAATGGAATCCCAGTTGAGCTATTTCAAATCCTAAAAGATGATGCTGTGAAAGTGCTGCACTCAGTATGTCAGCAAATTTGGAAAACTCAG
>NW_011494952.1:4844627-4844939 GCF_000754665.1 Bison bison bison | reverse complement strand
GGAAGCAACAGTTAGAACTGGACATGGAAAAACAGACTGGTTCCAAATAGGAAAAGGAGTATGTCAAGGTTGTATATTGTCATCCTGCTTATTTAACTTCTATGCAGAATACATCATGAGAAAGATGGAGCTGGATGAAGTATAAGTTGGAATCAAGATTGCTGGGAGAAATATCAATAATCTCAGATATGCAGATGACACCATCCTTATGGCAGAAAGTGAAGAAGATTAAGAGACTCTTCATGAAAGTTAAAGAGGAGAGTGAAAAAGTTGGCTTAAAACACAACATTCAGAAAACTAAGATCATGGCAT
>NW_011494952.1:4844112-4844527 GCF_000754665.1 Bison bison bison | reverse complement strand
TAATGGAATCCCAGTTGAGCTATTTCAAATCCTAAAAGATGATGCTGTGAAAGTGCTGCACTCAGTATGTCAGCAAATTTGGAAAACTCAGCAGTGGCCACACAACTGGAAAAGGTCAGTTTTCATTCCAATCCCAATGTAGGGCAATGCCAAAGAATGTTCAAACTACTGCATAATTGCACTCATCTCACACACTAGTAAAGTAATGCTCAAAATTCTCCAAGCCAGGCCAAACAATATGTGAACTGTGAACTTCCAGATGTTCAATCTGGATTTAGAAAAGGCAGAGGAACCAGAGATCAAATTGCCAACATCCGCTGGATCATCAAAAAAGCAAGAGAGTTCCAGAAAAACATCTATTTCTGCTTTATTGACTATGCCAAAGTCTTTGACTATGTGGATCACAACAAACTGT
>NW_011494952.1:4799058-4844012 GCF_000754665.1 Bison bison bison | reverse complement strand
TGGGCTCCAAAATCACTGCAGATGGTGATTGCAGCCATGAAATTAAAAGACACTTACTCCTTGGAAGGAAAGTTATGACCAACTGAGACAGCATATTAAAAGACAGAGACGTTACTTTGCCAACAAAGGTCCATCTAGTCAAAGCCATGATTTTTCCAGTAGTCATGTATGGATCTGAGCGTTGAACTATAAAGAAAGCTGAGTGCTAAAGAATTGATGCTTTTGAACTGTGGTGTTGGAGAAGACTCTTGAGAGTCCCTTGAACTGCAAGGAGATCCACCCAGTCTATCCTAAAGGAGATCAGTCCTGGGTGTTCATTGGAAGGACTGATGTTGAAGCTGACACTCCAGTACTTTAGCCACCGGATGTGAAGAGCTGACTCATCTGAAAAGACCCTGATGCTGGAAAAGATTGAGGGCAGGAGGAGAAGTGGACTTCAGAGGATGAGATGGTTGGATGGCATCACTGACTCAATGGATATGAGTTTTGGTTGACTCTGAGTTGGTGATGGACAGGGAGGCCTGGCGTGGGCAGTCCATGGGGTCGCAAAGAGTCGGACACGACTGAGCGACTGAACTGAATGGAACTGTGGTGATTTCATTTCTAAGTCCTCTTGTTAAACAAATTTCATTCCTAGAATAACTGAGTTTCTTTGTGATGAGCTACTCCATTTACAAATCTTTAAATTTTATTTGGAGTTTCCCGAGACACAGGTTCAACCCCTGGGTTAGAAAGATCCCCTGCAGAAGGAAATGGCAACCTGCTCCAATATTCTTTCCTGGGAAATGCCATGGACAGAGGATTACATGGGCTACAGTCTATAGGGTGGCAAAGAGTCAGGCACGACTGAGTGACTAAACAGAAGCAGCAAATTTTATTTGCTGATTTTTTACTCAGCATTTTCGCATCTATCTTCTTATGTAATTTTTCTCTTTTTGTCTCAGTTTTTTTTTAAATCGGTTTTCTTGGCCTCAGATAATGATTTGAAAAGTGTTTTCCTTTTATCTATTTTCATTAAAGTTTCTACTTTTATCTTTGTTATGTTCTTTGGCTGTGCTTTCTGTGAATTTATTTTCCTAAATTCTTGAGATGAGTGCTTAGCCATGGTTGTTTAGTTTTTCTTCTTTTCTAATAAACATACTTAATATTAAAAATATCCTTCTGACATGACTTTAGCTGCAGCCAACAAGTTATGATATGTAGTCTTCTTATTATCAATTCAAAATGCATTAAAAGTTCTACTTTTACTTTTGATAATTTTCTTTGACCCACAGCTTCTCAACAGCCTCTTCCAGAATACATGCAAACATATCTACAGATTTTCCTTATGAGTATGTTTATGTAAATTGCTATTCTGCAACTATCAACTCAAGCATTCTCTATGACTATTTTTGACTATTCTATGTATGTATGGATCCATAAATAATATATGATTTTTCTGTGGACTTTCAAATATATATTTGTATATACTGTTTATATTTATATAAGATGTCAGATAAACATTGATCAAAAGATAACAGGCAGGGAATTATTAGTATCAAATAAAACAGAACTTAAGGCAATATAGGCTGAATATGAACAAAAAATAAAAAAATAATTCACAAGGAATACATAGAAATCATGTTTGTGTACTACTAAAAATATCATGGTGTATAAAGCAAAAACTGACAGATTGTTCACAAACCGTCACGAACAATCATGATGAGATATTTCAACTCATGTCTGTAAGACACTCTAAGTCAAACAGCTAAAAGGAAGGTAGTTGGGATATAGATGTTTTGAATGAGACACTTACAAATAAGAGGGCAGGGGCTGCGTGGGTAAACAGACAGAAAGAACTTTATACCAAAGAAATAGCAACCATACCTTCATTTCAAGTACACAGTAAACATTTATTAAAATTGAGCTCATACATTTAACATTCTCTAATAAAAAATTGAATTAATGATTCAACAATAAATTGATAATGAAAATTAGAAAATTAATACATTTAAGAAGGCTCCTCTAAATTTCTAATAGAAGTTTTAAAATATTTTGAGTTACAAATATAAGTATTAAATAATAAAATGTATCGTATCTAAGATTATAAGTGGAATAAATTTATAGGCATAAGCCTAAATGCCTTTAGTAAAAATAACAGAATATTTGAAAAAAAGAAAATGAGTTTAGCTCTTTCAAGAAGCTAGAAATGTAACAAAAAACAAACTCTTAATTAGGGAGAAGAACATTGCAAAAGTAAAATAAGAAATTAATGTAAAATGAGTCAAAGAAACTAAAGAACAACAAAACTAAATATGATTATTTAGTGAACTAGAAAAATAGTCACACTTCGAATAAGTGATCAAGAAAAACAAAAATAGTTTAAAATATTATGAACTAAACAAAATCACAGATATATCACTTTATAAAATCATAAGAAGACACTATAGGGAAAAGTTTTAAAATGTGAAAACTTGAATTTATTATAAAAATTTATAGAGAAATGAACTATAGCTGTACATATCAAGGTTAATAAATGCCAAAAACATAAGGTTAAGTTTTAAAAAAGGGTAGAATAATACAATATGGTTTATAATTTATGAAACATTCATATTCATATTTTAAATTTCTCAGGGTAGTTTTGTCTTAGATGGATTTTGTTTTTTAGACCTAATTTAATAAATCATGATCTTTTGTTAATTGTTAGCTTTGTTACATGTAAATCTATTACATTTATTTTCTTTTTCATCTGTTTAGTCTTATTCCCATCATCTCATTTTATGTTTTCTGTTCACAATCTTTTCCTTTGTTCCTTTTTCCTCCTATTTTCTTTTGAATTAATAAAAAATTTTAATCTATTTTGTTTTTCTTTACAGGCCTAGAGGCTCAGTTATATGATTATTTCACTAGGAATTCTGGAATATTTTAACACATATAAAGTTAATTTTATTTTCTAACAAATTCTGTAGTTATGCAACATTTTTTCCCTGCTCTCATACATAGTACAGAACCTCTCATATTAAAACTGTACGCTAATTGTTTTAGTCTGTCATCTCATTATTGTTAATTAGAGTTACATTTCATATTTTAAAATATATAAATTGTTTTTGCCATCATCATTGACACATTTTGTTGACTTCTGAGTTCACCCCTCTGAATGATGACAGTCTTTAATTTTTTTAAGTTGAGAGTGGTAGTTAACGGTTTTAATATCTATATATTTGAAAATCTCATTTTCATTCTTTTAGTTTAACTGGGTATAAAATTCTAGGTCACAGGTATTGACCTCAGCATCTTATATAACACCACTGTCTTCTGGGATTTCTTATTGCTAAAGAGAAATCTCCTGACAGTTTAAATGTCATTTTCTGCAAATAGTGTTTTGCCTCCAGCTTTAGGATTATGTTTAATATCTTCAGTGCTTTAGTTCTAATTTTATGGTTTATCTTGCACACTTCTCAGAATTCAGTAATTAGTTATGAACATTTTTATCTTTCTTCACTTTTAGGAAATTTATAGCTATATCTGTTCAGATATTGTTTCTTCACCATTTCTTCTACTCTCTGATTCTGGAGCCTCTCAGATCAGTCATCAATATTTCTTTGATGTGTTTCCTTATCCCTTAGAAATTTATTTTGCTCTTTGTGATGAATTCTTTGTCACTTCCTCAGTACAGTCATATAATTCATTAATTCTCTCTTTTCTATCATGTTGCTTCATCTTCAGAATTGTTTCACCTAATGGGTGTTTTATTTTTTCTTTCATTTCAATGACTGTATTTTTCACTTCGGAGAAGGCAATGGCACCCCACTCCAGTACTCTTGCCTGAAAAATCCCATGGATGGAGGAGCCTGGAAGACTGCAGTCCATGGGGTCGCTGAGGGTCGGACACGACTGAGCGTACTTCACTTTCACTTTTCACTTTCATGCATTGGAGAAGGAAATGGCAACCCACTCCAGTGTTCTTGCCTGGAGAATCCCAGGGATGGGGGAGCCTGGTGGGCTGCCGTCTATGGGGTCGCACAGAGTCGGACACAACTGAAGTGACTTAGCAATAGCAATTTTTCACTTACAGAGCCTGTGATTCAGTCTGTTTCATCTTCCCCTGGGCTTATTTAATCTATGTATGTATTAACATACCTATATTTTATTAACATTGTATTTATGTTTTGTTTACATTTTATGGATTATTTTGTTTTTAATTTATTTATTTGGCTGTACCAGATATTATTGTGGCCCACAGGCTCTTTGATCCTCTTGCTGCGTGTGGTATCTTTATTTGCGACATGTGGGATCTAGTTTCCTGACCAGGGCTCAAAGTCGGGCCTCGTGTATGGGGAGCATGGAAGCTTAGCCACTGGACCACCAGGGAAGTCCCAAGTCATAGATTCTTGCTCTTGGTAAATAGGAATTATTCTTTCGTTTGAGACTGCCGTTGCCTTCCCCCATCCCTGCAGTGCCCTAGCTCTAGGTAGCAAGATGGCAGTAGTTTTGTTTTGTTTGTCCTCAGCTTTATTTTTTTCATGAGCGGGAGAACACCTTGTCGCCTGTTTCCAGGCAGTGACTCTAGCTGTGGTCCTAATATCATCTAGTACTCTTAATTGCGCATCAGTAGCTGCTACAGCCTGAATCTGGACTCATGGATTCAGTCTGGCTTACTGTTTTCTATTCTATCTCTCATTTGTCCAAGAGTTTATCTTGATTAGCCTCATTGACAGATATAATGCATAATATTATATTTTACCTATTATTGCTGTGCATGTGGTAAAAATGTGAGTTCTGCTCCATTTTGTGTGTGCTTGTAAATTTGTTATTATATTGAAAATTATAAATATAATGCTACTGGTACGATGTGTGTTATTCCTCCAGATAAATTAGTAGGGAAAAAATTCAGGCAAGTAACCAAGAATTCTTGGTAACAATGAGATGATCTGGAATGGAAATAAGGAAACCTTATTTGCCACTTACAGTTCTGCATGCAGGAGTCATGCAACCCTGGAATGATATTTGTGTCCCTCTAGTTATCTGTCAAATGGGATTTGTTATAGATATATAAAAGGAATAAATTTTGAACAACTGTGGCCTCCAAAATTCTGATCTAATAGGTATCACTTACAACATTGTAGAATTCCATGGAGTAATACCATATTTTATAAGAAAAACAACCTTCCTTGATCAGATAAGCTTGATAATTCTGTTTAAATGAAGGAAAACAGATTTATTTACTGCTAGAATCCCAGAACCTTTAATGTACTCATGACTGGGAGTCTTCCTGAATGAGCCATCCATGCAACATTTTACAAGGTCAATACGAAACAAGCAGGTTTCATGTTGGAACCTGCATGGAACAGGTTAGACTTGGAGCCTCCCTTCATTTGATTTTTAAGGAATTTTTTTTTTTTTTGAGAGTTTGTGTTCTACAAAGCAAATGTTTAAAATTCAGTGTTTGATTTTTTTAGTTAGAATGTACTTTCTAGAAGATAACATATTGGTATAAACTACAACTGATTGTCATCTTAATTTTGATGGAACTAACAGGGTCGAGGTATAAACTCAAAGGACAATAATAATAACAACAACAAAAATCTGCCTAGGTCTTCAGCCCACTATTTAACCTTATTAGCATCCTACTCTAACCACGTACAGAATTAAAGGTAAAAGGAGACTTGAATGGGACCTACCACAAATTCAGGGTCAGGATCTTATATTTGGAAAGAGAGAAATCAGCCAGTTAAGGAGAACAATGTCATGGGGCTATACTAATGGGCCCTCAAGTGCTAGCTTCTGTTCTTATGGATGGCTACTCTAACCACTTAATTAGGTTAGATGAAGCCAGGACTTCTGTTTCTTAAAAGGGAGCAGATGTCATTTGCCTGTTTTTATCCAACATGATGATAAGTAACCTGGACTACAAAGAGTTTTCAAATAGCACTGGTCAGCAATTTCAGTAATTATAGGATTTGGGGGATGATTTTTAAAATGAAAGTGTACTAGATCTAAAATATATGTATTAGTAGCTATATTTTTAGTCATTGAGTCAAGCATATGTCATAAAAAGCAATATTTAGATATCAGATCAGATCAGTCGCTCAGTCGTGTCCGACTCTTTGCGACCCCATGAATCGCAGCATGCCAGGCCTCCCTGTCCATCACCAACTCCCGGAGTTCACTGAGACTCACGTCCATTGAGTCAGTGATGCCATCCAGCCATCTCGTCCTAGTTTGTATATTTACATCTATATCCCTATATACCTATAGTAAGCTTAATTTGCTCTATTATTGGAATTAATATTTTTATACATTTGTATCTTTCTTATCAGCTTCTGTCTGGCTACTCTCTTGAGTTCTTATATTGTACTTTCTTGAAATTTGAAATCATTTCTGAGAAACCCTTGGTAAATATCCTCATTGTTTGCAGTGAATCGAGATGTGAGAACAAAGAGAGATTGCAACACAAGCTGAGACTGAGTTCTTAATTCCTTTTTTAGAGATACTTCCCCTCTGGCAATTCTTCAGACAAGAGCAAAAAAAAGTGAGGTTATAATTTTGGAATTTTAGAGTCATTTTAAGGGAACCCAGAGGTCATTGACTTAATATTGCTGCTTTCTGATGGTAATCTGTAATAATCATTTAAAAGATGCTTGTAGCCTGTATCATTATTTCTGATGACTCTTAAATATAGCAAGCAATACCCTAATTAATTAATTTCCATAATATTTATTTTCTTACCTTTGCCTCATTTATCCCCAGGCATCATAAGAACATAAAAGAAAAAACTTCTATAGTTGAATAAAGTCATTTATTTCATTCTTAGTTGCTTAATATGCTCTGCCCACTCTCACCTCCCTTGTCTCCAAAAAAAGAAGGATTTGAGTTGGCTTAGGGAAGAATAGCTCCCTAGCAAAAGCAGAACTAAGTTGAGACATCAAATGCCCTCGTGATCTGACTCTAACTTAGCCCTCCAGTTGCAGCTCTTATGACTCTGTCTTGAAGTTTATATTCTATCAGCACTTAATCTCACGCAACTGAGTCACGGTTGAGTCTGATTTCTCCATCTGCAGGAGTGGTCTCTCTTCCTACCCATGGCCAGCTTGTCTCTTAGCCTGGTGAACTCCCACTTGTTCTCTAAAGCTCCCTAAGCACGACTAGGGATTTCCCTGATGGTCCAGTGGTTACAACTCCATGCTTCCACTACAGGGGGCATGGGTTCAATCCCAGGTTGGGGAAACTAAGATCCTACATGCCATGAGGCCAAAAAATAAGTATACAATGAAAATAAAATTGCCTAAGTGAGGTCTTGCTGAAACTCTTGGGTTGATAAGTGCCCTTTTCTGAACTCTCATAATATCTCATGCAAAGGCCTACCTTGGCACATTCTGTAATGTATTATGTTTGTGTGTTTTGTTCCTCCTTGCTTGAAAAGAACAGATACATCTCATTCTTCATCTCACCAGTGTATAGCACAGTAGGTGCCCAGGTCATGTTTACTGGGCTCATGAGTGCCATGTGGTGTAATTGCACAATAAAATATTTTGGAGTTAGGTAGGTAAACTCCACTAAAATGAAGATTAAAAAACAAAGCTTTTTAAACAATGAAGAAGATTCAAAAGATTGGAGATAGAAATTTCTGAAGACTTTAGTGGAGGATAATTTCTCTCTTGTATCACTGAGGTATTGATGTTCAATATAAATGAATTTATTGTATGTGCCCCAGTGAGTAAGTGACATGCTGAGTAGGATTTAGAAGCTGACTCTATCCTGGCCCTGAAATTGGCTCTATTCCTACACCAAACTGCACTGCCTTCATGGTTCTCTGCTCTATTCCACAACTCAAAATAGGTTCTTTTTCTTTGGATGTATTTTCAGAGTACATGGCACAGTACAATCTCTCTAACTTACAGACTGGCTTGAAAAGTGGATTTGCTATTGCTGTTGTTGAGTCACTCATTCGTGTTTGTGATCCCTGGACTGCAGCATGCCAGGCTTTGCTGTCTTTCACTGTGTCCCTGAGTGTGCTCAAATTCATGTCCATTGAGTCAATGATGCCATCCAACAATCTCATGCTCTGTTGCCCGCTTCTCCTTTTGTCCTCAGTATTTTCCAGCATCCGGATCTTTTCTAGTGAGTTGGCTTTTCACATCAGGTGGCTAAATTATTGGAGCTTCAGCTTCATCATCAGTCCTTCTAATGAATATTCAGGGTTGATTGCCTTTAGGATTGACTGGTTTGATCTCCTTGCAGTCCAAGGGATTCTCAAGAATTTTCTCCAGCACCACAGTTCAAAAGCATCAATTCTTCTGCTCTCAGCCTTTTTTATGGTCCAATTCTCACATCCATACGTGACTACTGGAAAAACCATGGCTTTGACTATTTGGACCTTTGTTGGCAAAGTGATGTCTCTGCTTTTTAATATGCTGTCTAGGTTGGTCATACTTTTTCTTCCAAGGATTTGCTATAGGATAAGTTAAATTCTGAATGTGGTGGTAGAAAAGGACCTAAGAGATTTTTCAAATTTACCATTTGCTGTGAGTTGACCTTGGGATTATATGAGATTTCAGGCTCTCTGCTCTCAGCCCCTGAAGACAGTGACTGGGTTTTATTAGCATTAGCTGTTAGGCTGTTTAGAACAGTTTAGGATGTTCTCAGCAGCACAAAGTCCATGCTCAATAAATGTTCAATGCCTGACATGCTCATCCAACAATTTGTGCATCAAAGAATAATTTGTTAATTATTATTACAGTGATCTCTATATTTGTTTTCTGACTCAGAATCCCCAGTGTTTCCCATAAATATAGATATGAGATGCTTTGCTGCTGATAGTATTTTGTTCAAAGATAAAAGATATGTTGACCTAAATTAACTACAGAAAGCCAAGAATGTCAATTGGGGCTTTAAAAAATTATCTTGCTTCCCTTACAGACACTTTGATCTTAAAGTATCATGCTGTCTGTAATCTCCTTACTTCTTAATCCCACTGACTGGAAATATCAATATTCTAGCAGGCTCAAGTGGGATCTTTCTGTGGAGGTGAAAGGGGGTCAGGGGAAGGGAAGGAAAAAGGCAGGAATAGAAACCAGATCTGTCAAAACTTTCAGATATGAATTCCTACTTGACTTTTCTCTTTGGATGTCTAATTGTTGTTCAAAATTTATCATATCTAAAAGTGAAATTTTTCATTTTCCCCACTCCAATGACTTCTGATCCTGCCATTTCCCACTATCTCATCAGCACAAGCTTAATCTTCCTCTCTGACCTCCAATCTTTACTCTTTCTTTACTGCTACCTTCTCTCAAATCCATCTCTAAACCATCTGCAACCTCAATAGCTTTTGCCTTCAATTTAAATGAGAATCTGACATTTCCTTGTCCGTCTACAGCCACCATTCTAATCTAAGCAACCCAAATCCCTCACC
This sequence comes from Bison bison bison, assembly GCF_000754665.1. NCBI lineage: Eukaryota > Metazoa > Chordata > Mammalia > Artiodactyla > Bovidae > Bison > Bison bison. The sequence continues at coordinate 4,834,621 of NW_011494952.1, read as the reverse complement.
TGGACCACACACTAGCTGACCAACAGATTTGCTTATTTTACCTTTGTCGCCTATTTTTAATGGCATCTCAATAATCCTTTTCAAGTTTAAGCCAAGTTATGTCTTGTCTCTGCTCAGAAGCCTCCAAGAGCTTCCTATCTCTTCCAGAGTAAAATTCAAAGTCTGTCCTATAGGAGACCAGCCACTGGAGGATCTCATTTTCTGTGCTGTCTCTCTGGTCTTCTTCAAGCACATCACATCCCCTCCTTTCTCAGGGCTTTTGCATTGGCCTCCCTCTGCTAGAACGCTGTTCTCCAGATGTCCTCCTATCCCACTCCCTGATCTCCATCCTGTCCAGATGTTATTGCATTATTGAGGCTTTTTTTTAAACCTGTCTACCTAAAATAATGACCCCCTCATATCCATCACTCCATGACTCCCTCCATTACACTGCTTTTTTATTCCCTTTATTATCTGTCATACAACATATTTACTTGCTGTATTTGTTTTACCTTCTGTTTCTCTTCATTAGAGCATAAATTCCATTTGGTAATAATTTCTTTTCCTCTGTGCTTTGTCCTCACATTCCGAGCATTGGACATAGCGAACGCCAAGTAAACATTCATTGACAAAATGAATTTGCTTGAAAATGATTAACAAAGAATGTCCTTGTCCATTGATTCATTTGCCCCTCGCAAGGAGCCCGTGATAATAATGGGTCAGGAATTCTTACTTCTGTGGTGGAAAAATTAGAAAAAAAAAAAAAAGACTTCAAGATTGTCTTTAGAATTCTTGACAAAGACCCACAAAAATCTAGAAAAACAATAGAGAGCACTCCCAAGACTATGACATAGGGTGTCTCACAAAACCTGAATGCAGCAACATGTCAATAGGGTCTCAGTATAGGCTGGAGGTGGGAACACTGTCAAGGTGATTCTGGCTTCTTTCTTAGGAAGGCATAAGAATACACGACACTCAGTCTCCTTTTCCGATATTGCCTCCTCTCTTCTTTCAAAATTATTTTCTCCCTGCAAATTAGCTTTTTCTGTTACTTTGTCCATATGACAGAATGATACTTTCCATAGCTTACCTTTTATCAACCCTGTTGGGGGAGAAAATCTGATGAATAAGGTCTAATTTGCTGTGGGTAAAGAGTATGCAGATGAGACAGACATTGCTTCTCAGAAAAATGGGAATCATTTCAAATTGGTCATATGCCCCTAAAAATACCTGTTTAGAAGTGTAAAAAGCATATCCCCAAAGTAACACATTGAAGGAGGGTAGAGGCTGGACGTGAAGTGGGGTCTTCTCTTCCTAATCTCATGCTTTTCAGACTTCTCCATATGTACTCTTTAGTGAGTTACCTGTGAAACTTCTATATGCCTTCAATGACCATTAGCAAGATTGGCTACTTAAAAAGACAAAATAAAAAGGGCCTAATTTAACATTTAAATTAAAATTTAAGGAGGAGAAAAAAAAATAGCATATAGGAAGGGGAACTTTGATATTCTGAGGCCCCAACACCAATGACCCTGCTGCTGGAAAGATGACTGCAGCAGTCAGACCGTTTGCTCAGGCTGCTCTTCATATCCAGGGCGCTGGAGAGTGTGGGGGTAGAGAAGTACTTGCTTCTTTTGTATTTCCAGAGAGTGTGCCCAATGGAGCATCAAGGGCATTGGTCTGGCATAATTCCAGCACTGGTGAGCATAATCCTGCTCTGTAAAATATTTATTTTATCAAATTTATTTCAACTTCATTCCTTTCTGAGAAAGCAATGGAGGCAGCTCAGTGCTACTATTGCTTTATAAAAAATGTAATTTACTTTTCTTTCTGCCCAGAGTTAATTTAGCCCCATTGTATCCTTGCCCCAAGTTCATGGGAATGTGACTTCACTAGGGAAGAATCCACATAAAGACTGTACATTATACTTTAATGTCAGAAAGGTGGATGAGTTGACATCTTAGAATGGAGAGTGTATCGCCCTTTTACTAAGAGATGTAATAGCAGAAACAGTCTTGACTGTGGAAACTGCCATAATAACTGCTCTGCTCATTTTTTATTGATGATGGATAAAAATTCTCATAATACTGAAGCACAGTAACTTGCTGGAATATAGCTTCAGGCTGCCCCTAGGGCAGACTTTATTTATGCATCCCTACCTTCACTATTTGTAATGATAATGATGATAATAATATTAACAATAATAATAATAAATATAAGTACTTTCTGAATTACAATAGGAACTAGAAGTTTCAGCTATTTTCACCTTGACCTACTCTGCTGTATCTTCTTTTTAAAGATGTGATGCAAGAAACACCATTATAATCCTCACCATTGTTCTGGTTGCTAATAGACCTGTGCTAGCAATTTGGAACAGAAAGTGAAATCTGCCCACTGTGGGTTTTTCTGGTTTTGCAACTCTTATTGTAGCCTTTTTAAAAATTATGAATTTATGAAGTGCCCTGAGCCTTACGGAATATAAGCAACTGAGCAGGCTGAGGGAATAAAGTTACACAAATCACTATGAAGTTAGTAGCATAAACCACAGTGACCCTACGATGGCTCAATACAGTAGTTTTGGAGAATAGGCACAACCAGAAAGTTTCAAAAATCTAAAAAAGAAGTATATTTTAAAATATGTAGATTTGTATCATAATTTATAAAAACAGTTAAAAATGGGGATTAATGGAGAACCCAAAGAATCAACAAAAACCAATAAAATCAGGATAATGCTTAAAATTCTTATATGATTTGATATTTTGAGGACTTCAGAAGTGTTAGGAGTGATCAAATTGCAATCAGGATAACAAGGACAAATCACAAGTGATAATCATGCTTTCCTTGAATTGGGCTTGCAGCCCACCCAGACTTATGAAACTCATCACTGCATTTATTTGTTTGGTTGTTTTTTTTGGAATATAATTGCTTAACAATATTGTGTTCATTTCTGCTGTACAACAGCATGAATCAGCTATACGTAAACATATATCCCCTCCACCGCGGCCCGCCACCTTCCCCGACCCCACCACGCTAGGTCGTGACAGAGCTCCCAGTTGAGCTTCCTGTGCTTCACAGCAGCTTCCCACTAGCTAGCTATTTCACACGTGGTAGTGTACATCCCCGTTCTTCCCACCCTCTGCTTCCTCCCCTGTGTGTCACATGTTCATTCTCTATGTCTGTGTCTCTATTCCAGCCTTGGAAATAGGTTCCTTTGTACCATTTTTCTAGATTCTACATGTATGCATTAATAGACAATATTTATTTTTCTCTTTCTGACTTACTTCACTCGGTATGACAGACTCTAGGTCCAACTGCATGTCTACAAATGACCCACTTTTCCCCCTTTTTATGGCTGAATAATATTCCATTATCTTTATGTACCACATCTTCTTTATCCATTCATCTGTTGATAGATATTTAGATTGTTTCCATGTCCTGGCTACAATAAGTAGTGCTGCAATGAACATTGGGGTACATGTCTCCTTTTGAATTACAGTTTTCCCAGGAGTGGGGTTGCTAGGTCATATGGTAGTTCTATGTGTAGTTTTTAAGGAACTTCCATACTGTTCTCTGTAGGCAGTATCAATTTACATTCCTACCAACAGTGCAAGAGGGTTTGCTTTTCTCCACACCCTCTCCACCATTTATTATTTGTAGATTTTTTTTTTTTTCTGATGATGGCCATTCTGACTGGTGTGAGGTGATACCTCATTGTAGCTTTGCTGTCCAGAACACTGTGTATGGTATAACTTTGTCAAGTGCAATGGGAGGAATTTCTGTCTAATCTTAGTACCAGCAACAGTAGTACTTCTGAGTAATGGGTTCATTTAGTATTTAATGGTCTCAGGGAACTATCTAATTGATCACATTTCCCTTTTCATACTGGTAATAAGAGAGAAAAATTCTCATTTACATCCTTCCCAAAGCAATGTATAGATCCATATAGTAATGGATTGTCGTTGTCATTTCTGAAATCACTTATGTTCTTCTAACATGTTTTTATTATGTTTAGTTAGCTTTATACATCTGGTTAAATGCCTTACTTAAGTCATTTCTGGAATGAATGTGGGAGTTCGGGAGGAAGAGAAAAGAGGAGAAATTTGAACATTTTAGACTTCGACATAAATATAATTTTCTATTACAAATTATAAAATCTATTTTTCCTGTATTTACAAAAGAGGTAACTAAATTCCCCTTAAGGGATTCATATCCTTAATGCTAAATACCTCTGATAGTAAATATCAGTTTTAGCTTGTATCATGTTCATGGATATAACCGTATTAATCCACATTGAATATTACTGTGGGGTTTAATACTGTGGGATAGTTTCTTAATAGGTTTCTTGCCTCTGTTCCAATTTATTCCTCTATAAAATGGCAGTAATTGCATGTACCTTGAAGGCTTGTGAAAATTAAAGATAATCTCTATGAAGAACAAATCTTAACCTTCTTGTCCCTAAATGTTCTAATCTGTGAAATGGGTATAAAATAGTACCTATGTCACAAGTAGGTTTGCGAAGATTAAATAAGAAGGCATAGTAACAAACCTAGGAAAATTTCCAATTGAGTATAACTGCTATTCTTATTATTTCTCATATTTTTATTTTATAAAAAATTTATAAATACCCAAAATTAATTGCTCAAACTTAAAGGTTGGAAATAGAGGTTTACTGAAATAATCCATAGTAGGCTTCTTAAATGGTCTTAAAATGTCCAGGTTTTAAAAGTCACTTAGTCTACCAGTGCCTCCTTGGACTTCTCTTTTTACATTGATCCTAAATAACACAAGTTCAGCTACTGTGGAACTGTAGTTGTCAGCTGGGTGATTTTGACCCCTCCCCACCCACTCCCTAATACCAAATAACTTTGATTGTAAATATCAACTTTAATTTGTACCGTGTTCAGGGTACATTTGACAATGCCTGGAGTCATTTTTGATTGTCATAGCTGGAGAGGGTATGCTCATGGCATCCAGTGAGTAGAGACCAGAGAGGCAGCTGAACATCCCAGAATACACAGGGTTGGCCTGACACCAAAAAGTGATCTAGCCCTGACTGTCGACAGTGCCATGGTTGAAAAATCCCGGTGTAGATTTTTTTTTTCTTGGCCAAAAGGTGAGTAACAGAAGGAACTGTTAGAAAACTGGCGGAAATTAAAATCTTTCTCGTTCAGTCACTGCTGTTTCTGCATTTCCACCCAGATTTTAGTTTTCAGTTTAGTTGGCTCAGAGGTTAAAGCATCTGCCTCTAATGTGGGAGACCTGGGTTCGATCCCTGGGTCAGGAAGATCCCCCGGAGAAGGAAATGGCAACCCACTCCAGTATTCTTGCCTGGAGAATCCCATGGATGGAGGAGCCTGGTGGGCTACAGTCCATGGGGTCGCAAAGAATCGGACATGACTGAGCGACTTAACTAACGAACTAGTTTAATCACAAGCTTAACAAATACAGTAAGAAAATTAGGAAATGTAGCATGGTATAGTTTAAAAAATTCTGACAACTGTCATTACCCACTTGCCTCTAAATATACAAACAGTTCTATCTTCAAAAAGTCACTTAGACCCAAATGAAGAATCTCAGAAACAGCTGTCAGTGTCTGCCTCTAGCACACATCCTAGAGCAACTCTCATGCATGTGAGTCCATGGGGCTATGCAGAACAATATTTTGGTAATGGTGAAAAGTTTGTAAAGGCCCATAAAAAGGAAATGAATAGAAAAAATAAATTTAAAAATAAGTGAACTAGATATGTTTCAAAATGGATAGAGGTCAACCATGATCTGAGTGAAAAAAGCAAGTTATACAACAGCTTGTTAGGGTACCACCATTTCTATCAGAATCTTTTTTGGTGGGGAGTGAGGAAGGCCATGGAACTTTGCTGACCAGGGATAGAATCCGTGCCTCCTGCATCAGAAGTGCAGAGTCTTAGCCACTAGACCACCAGGGAAGTCCAAGAGTCTTCAAAGAAAAAAACAAAACAAAAAAACAAATATCAGCAGCTAGGACTGTGTTTAGCTATGTTTGCAGAAATTTAGTGGCAGTGGCTTAACCAAATCAAAGTTTACGATTTTATCTTGTAAGAGTTCAACTGAAGGAGATTCAGATGAAGGTCGTTCCAAGAAGCCGTCAGTCAGGTCCCACAAAGTGCAGGGATGGGATGCTTATGCAGTTAATCAGGTCTGGTGGCCCAGAAAGGGGCCAGTGTATATGATGATCACTTGTAAATATGTTTAATTAGTCCATTTCTGATGGACAGCTTGACAATAGTTTTCTGGGGTCCTCAAACCTGCAACCAGAGTTCCTTCCCTAAAGCTCATTCTGTCTTTCTTTCATCTTCAAAATAGTGAGAGCTCCCATGCCACACTGTGCATTCATGCATCAGGTCCACAGAGAGGGAGGGTAGAAGGTGACTCTGAATCTGAATCTGAATCTGAATATATGCACTCTTACCAAGAAAATGATGGTTTTTTTCCAGAGGCTTCATCTTCTGAATTTCTGCTTCCACCTCCTTGACCAAAACTAGGTCACATCCTCTCCTCTGCTTCCCTCCCCTCCCCTCTTTAGCTGCACAAGAGCCAGGAGGGGATGATGAATGCCCTTCTTGGACCCTGCAAGACCAAGGTCCTGATAGAAGGGAAGAGGGGGATGACGATGATTAGGTGGACAAACAGAATCATCTGCCTCGAGTATTACAAAATGTTTAAAGATGGGTAGTGAAGATATAAAAACATGGGCTGGGAGAATATATCCCAGATTTATGAGAGTGTGTGCCTCTAGGGAGGGACAGAGAATCCCATTGAGTAGGCATACAAAGCGGATTTTCCCTTCATTCCTCTTTTATTTATGTGTTTAATATGAAAGATTTCTGGAGCAGATATGATAGAATATTAAAATTTAAAAATCTACATCTTTAATATATGAAATGTATACTCTGTTCTATTATGTAAGTTTTCTAAGTTAAGGGAAAATCTCATAACTTTTGTTAACCTGCAAATTACTTGGGGTGGTGGTGTGTATTCTTTTGTCTCAAGAGAAAGACAGACATGAGTGAATCTCCCCAGATAATGAGACAAGTGAGGACTGGGATAAAAATTGGAGGGAGCAGCATCCTCACTGGCTACAGAGCTGGTCAGTCCTTGGAAGCGCCAACCCTCAAACCCATATTGCATATGGCTTCCCCCAGGTGGATACTCTGAAACAATTAACGAGGATTTCAGCAGAACCGTGGGGAAAAATTTTTAAGTATTCATGATTCATCTCGTTCTCAGTGAAAGTCAGCATAAAAGCTTGCACGTACAAAATTCCAAATAGCTGACTGTCCTAACATTTCCTTTCATAGGAGGTAGGTCACACGGGATACTCATACAAGAGGTGCTTTTATGAAAGGCACTTTATCCACCGCACCACCACCAAAAAAAAAAAAAGTGTAATGAATTATTTTCTAAAGCTGATGATTTCGGAGCACTCATTTTCATGAAAGTCAAAGTCACCCCCACTCAGTAATGAATTCCTTTTGGATGCAGTTCAGACTTTCCAAGGTTACCAATTCATATTTTACAGAAAAAAAAATTATTACCAGTCTTCAAGAGACATGCATGAGAAGTTGAGGAACAAAAAGTTGAGGAAGCCAAAGTCCCAGGATGAGGTGACTGGGCATTTCCTGAGCACTTGAAGAGCTTATTTTCATGCCAAGGAAGAAGCCAGTTTAGAATAGGTTTTAATTTATGTAAATGAAGAAGTCAGAGAAAGAATAAAAAGGAAGACTTAGTGATTTTCTTTCAGTTTCACCTGCTGCAGACTCATGGCCCTGTGACCTAAAGTGCTTCTACAAAAGAGGAAGAGCTTGGAAGGGAGAAGGAGGGAAAAAATTCTGTGTCAGGGAAACTCAAAAGGCCCTCTGGAAAACAATCCCACGTCTTCCCTGTCAATGTCTTTTATTAATTCGTCTAAGGAAATATGGTAGGGGTTTCAGTATGGGAAGGAAGAAAAATGAGTTTTATTTTTTCTAATGCCATTAAATACAGAAAAGGAGACAATAAAAAGAAAACACTATATGGCATAATTAATCCCAGGACCACAGAAACAACAGCAGCAATTTCCTTTGAACAAATGTGGACAACACAAAACTCTCTTTGGGAAGAAGCAGGCAAATTATGGGGTTGTCTAAAAAGCTAATCTGGGTTTTTCCACAGCATCTTGGCTAAACAAACTTTTTGGCCAACCCAATACTTTAATATTCCTGAGGATCAGAGTTCTTGGGAGCAAATCAGTTTAGGGCCCAAAGAACCAAAGTGGTAATTTTGTCCCATTCTGATGATGCTGACAGGTGTTCTTGTCATCTTATGGAAGAGGCTTGGACCCACTTCCAGGGACAGCAGGACAATTTTGCCGGTCAAAACTAAGTTCGGAAAATTTCAGGCCAATGGGAAAAGAGAATCTATTTAGATTGTGAAGTAAGTTTGTGCTCACGGCTGCTCACTGATGGATAGAATCATTTGTAATGTGTTCCTGCCTGTGGAGCTGAACCTTTGGACTCAGCTGTCATTCAGACCCAAAGATATGACCTTTGCTAGCCTTTTGGCCACCCTGAGTGTTCATTTCCTCAGTTGTTTAAGAAAACAAACAAAAAAACAAACCTTGCATCCAGAATGGTTGTGAGGATTAAAATAATTTGTGTGAAAGCTTTGGGTAAACTCTGAAATGTTGAGCAAAGAAGATTGTCTTCAGGGTGTTATAGATGCTATGTTATTAGCTGAAAACTAAACCTGTTTAATTTTTTGTTCTGTTGTATGCGTTTTGCTTTTGTGCACAGCTCATTTGATCTTGAATGTGCCATTCATGAGAGTAAAGCTAGGATGCCCCTTCCCTTCTTCCAGCTTTCATTTCTTCACCTTCAAAGAGGTAAGGAGATCTAACATCCCTTCAAGCTCAAAGGCTCCAAAGGTATGTTACTCAAAGTACAAACACAGACCAGAATCCGTCTTGAGTAAAATCCTTGTGTGAGCCCATCGGAAAGGAAATCAACAGCATGACATGAGTAAAAGAGCATTGTTAAGGCAACTGAAGCTAAAACATAGAAACTGGTTGATATTTGCTTTGGCTTCTCCATGAAATTAGAGAAATGAGGTCTGTATCCTTTGGAAGATTTTGATTGAAAAGAAGATTTTTATTAAGTTTTAGAAAAGTCATGAGGCAAGGTTGAATTCTCTGATAGCTGCTCAGATAGTTCCTGAACATTCTCCCTTTAAGGGACTGGAGCTTTGATGAATGTGGCTGTCACCCCCAGAGGTGTCATGCACAGGATAATAAATGGCTCAGCACTGGGATGTTCAATCTTCTATGGAAGAACACAGAATACACAGATTCGAGGGGAAGCTGATTTTGCTTGGTGCTGAGTTTACATCTGGGCTGGTAGGTGTGCAGTTTTCAAATATGAATTACCAGCATGCTGTAGATCACTGGCACTCAGGCTATGAAGAGGTGTGTGCATGCCGCAGATCCAGGGATGTCTGAGAGCTCAGTCAGGTCTGACTCAACAGCCTTGAGAGTAGAAGCAACAGCAGATCCAGAAATACCAGCCACAGCAACTCAGGCTGCTAACTCTCAAGCCAAAATAAACCGGGCTGAATGAACTTTTTTGTCACATCTGATTCAGCAGCATGCAACTTAATGGACTGCATCCCCTGAGAGAAGTGATGGACATCTGCTCTTAAATATGACTGACATTTTCCCCAGCTAGCGTTTTCTCTAAAGTTTTTGTGTCTTAGATTGCTGAAGTTTAATCTTAAACTTTTTGCAGAGTTAATGAAAGAGGTTGTAATCTGCAAGTACAGACCCTGTGTGTCTTCCTTTTCTGAGATTGTTTTTGCTGTGATGGAGATTGCTAGAATGTGATGTGCCCACTAAGTCCTCCTTTCAGCTCACAGAATCTGTAAAAATAAATGTCACTGCTCCCTCACATGTGACAAATGAGCATCTTTTGTCCTGGACATGTACTAAGAAATGCTTTAGATGATTCTGAAGGTCCGAATAGTGCTTTCGAGTCTTCCATGGTGCTTTTCAGTGTCCCACTACTTTGAGCCTGGAAATACGGCTGAGTTCAGACAAAACCCCTCCAGAACAGCTGCATCCTTTGAAAAGAAGAGAAAAGATAATCTCCAAAATCATTCCAGGTCCACAATGAGCTCTTGCAATGTTTGAGGGGTCCTACAATGACTGTCTCACAGTGATTAAGAGCCATCACCTACAAAACATGTTTTAAAAAATAAACAACTTTCATTTCTTTTCAATCGGCCCTCTCAGATCTTCTTTCTTTTTTTGCATCCCCTCTTGTATTTCCAAGTATATGTTGGGAGCTGGTAGCTTGGCTGGAAACGTAGGTCCTACACAAAACCCAGAGAGAACTAAAATGAACCCTTCACAGGCATGAAGACAGGTGGTAGGGCATGAATTTTTGGCAAGGTATAGTACCATTTGTGTGTGTGTGTGTGTGTGTGTGTGTAAAAGCCATAGATATAAATTTCCTCAAAAGCAAGGGTGATGACTTATTCATTTGTGTGTCCCTCACATAGCTGGCAATGGCTTATATGGGATAGACTTTAAAAGAGATTTGTTGAGGCCATTGATCAGTCATAGGGCAAAATATTATTCTACAGATACCGTAAGAGTCAACATGGAACATAGACAAATGAAGAAAGCAAGGTCCAATTCCAGAGTTTCCACAGGGTTAGGCTCCAGGCTTCAAATTCCCCAAAACCCTAAAACAGGTACTCTTCATTTCTCCACATGAGGTTTTGTGTTCCTTCATAGAAGTAATACTGACAAGATTGAGAGCTGAAGTTGTTCATCATAAAAATATAAATTAACCCAGTTTTTACAACTCTTTGGTATTTTATCTTTAAAGACTTAATTAGTATATTATCCCATTTATATGAACTCATCTTGCTAGCTAGCTAGTTGTAATCTATGTCTATCCATCTATCTATCCATCTATCTGGGAATACCGACCACCTGATCTGCCTCTTGAGAAATCTGTATGCAGGTCAGGAAGCAACAGTTAGAACTAGACATGGAAAAACAGACTGGTTCCAAATAGGAAAAGGAGTTTGTCAAGGCTGTATATTGTCACCCTGTTTATTTAACTTATATGCAGAGTACATCATGAGAAACACTGAACTGGAAGAAACACAAGCTGGAATCAAGATTGCCGGGAGAAATATCAATAACCTCAGATATGCAGATGACACCACCCTTATGGCAGAAAGTGAAGAGGAACTCAAAAGCCTCTTGATGAAAGTGAAAGTGGAGAGTGAAAAAGTGGGCTTAAAGCTCAACATTCAGAAAAGTAAGACCATGGCATCCGGTCCCACCACTTCATGGGAAATAGATGGGGAAACAGTGGAAACAGTGTCAGACTTTATTTTTCTGGGCTCCAAAATCACTACAGATGGTGACTGCAGCCATGAAATTAAAAGACGCTTACTCCTTGGAAGGAAAGTTATGACCAACCTAGATAGCATATTGAAAAGCAGAGACATTACTTTGCCAACAAAGATTTGTCTAGTCCAGGCTATGGTTTTTCCTGTGGTCGTGTATGGATGTGAGAGTTGGACTGTGAAGAAGGCTGAGCGCCGAAGAACTGATGCTTTTGAACTGTGGTGTTGGAGAAGACTCTTGAGAGTCCCTTGGACTGCAAGGAGATCCAACCAGTACATTGTGAAGGAGATCAGCCCTGGGATTTCTTTGGAAGGGATGATGCTAAAGCTGAAACTCCAGAACTTTGGCCACCTCATGGAAGAGTTGACTCATTGGAAAAGACTCTGATGCTAGGAGGGATTGAGGGCAAGAGGAGAAGGGGACGACAGAGGATGAGATGGCTAGATGGCATCACTGACTCGATGGACGTGAGTCTGAGTGAACTCTGGGAGTTGGTGATGGACAGGGAGGCCTGGCGTGCTACAATTCATGGGGTCGCAAAGAGTGGGACATAACTGAGTGACTGATCTGATCTGATCTGATCCATCTATCATTTTTCATCTGAAATAAAATATTCATGAAAGAATGATTATTATTTTTAATGATTAATGATGAACATTGCAGTAAAGAGGGATCCCATGTGATTTTTGCCCTCTTACATTTCCATGTTTGAAATCATTGCATTGAACACGTATGGCTTGTATAATCAGAGAAAAGCAGCAAAATTATATTCATTATGCAAAAAAAGAAATAGGATTCAGCAAATATGTGAATGAGGCGAGTCAAAGATGACAACTAAGACTGAGCCAAAATAACTGGAAGGTCGGTGGTTTTGTTAACAAGCATTGTGGGTTCAAGAAAAGGGTTGATTTCCCTGATGGTTCAGTGGGTTAAGAATCTGCCTGCAATGCAGGAGACATGGGTTCTACCCCTGGCTTGGGAAGCTATCCTGGAGGAGGAAATGGCAACCCACTCTAGTATTCTTACCTGAAAATGAACAGAGGAGACTGGCAGGCTGCGGTCCAAGGGATTACAGAGAGTCAGAATCAACTGAGCATGCATACATACATACATGCATACATACATTGGGAGAGGACACGTTTTGAATCCAGCTGTGGACATGGTGGGCTGGGAGCACCAGGAGATCATTGCCATGGAAACATGATAAAGATGCTTGGGAAGCAACTGGTGCTGTAGACCTAAGGGGTCGCTGATGGGAGTGGGATTGCAAAGGGAGAGATTAGCCAGATGGATGAGTTGGAACTTCCACATTTAGAAAGTGAAGGAGTAGACAGACCCATGGAAAGAAGGAACCAGTAATGGAAAAAAATGAGAAATGAGAGGTGAGGATTCTCACATCACCAGGGGAGTGGCCGCAAAGAAAAGGCATTCCAGGAACCCAAGGCCTAGTGCTGAGGAGGAGGATGGCTGGAAAAGCCTGTGGTGTTTGGTGAGGAGGTCTCCTTTTTAATTAATTTTATTGGAGTGTAGTTGATTTACAATGTGTTAGTTTCAGGTGTACAGTTGAGTGAATCAGTTATACATATATCCAGTTTTTTAGATTCTATCCCTATATGTCATTAGAGAATATTGAGTAGAATTCCCTGTGTGAAACACAAATATCATATGATATTGCTTATATGTGGAATCTTAAAAAAATGGTAATTAGGTCTTTTTCTACATTCATGCAGAAGAGTTTCTTGGCGTTATATTATCAAAGAATAATTAACATTAGGAAAAGCTCAAAAATGATAAATGAACAAAGCAGAGTATATACATAAATATGTTTTATGTAAAAACATATTTCAATTTTATAAAAAACTATAGATGTAAATAAGCACAGAGAAGTAATGTACTCACAAGTAGTTTTTTTAGCAGCTGTTATGTGCCACCCACTGGGGATCCAGAGATGAACAAGATAGATACTCTTGACCTTTAGGTTTTCATTATAGGTAGGATAGACAATAAACAAATAAATTTATAAAGCAGAGATAATTTCCCCTAGTGATAAAATCTAGGAATAAAATAAAGATAGAGGTGATGGAGATTATTCAGAAAGGGAAAACGTGATGGTCTCTCTGAGGACCCTGCACTTAAGCTGGAATCCAAATGAAAAGAAGGAGCCAGCTCTGGGGGAATGGGAGAAGGGGTGGGAGCTGTCCCGGGTAAAAGCACCAATAGAACAAAGACTCCCAAATAGAAAGAAGCTTGGTGAATTCTGTAAACAGGCAAACTTTCAGTGTGTCTGGAGCAGCGAAGTGGTTATAATAGAGTCTAAGACATGGCCCATGGCCTCGGACAGCTCCCAGAGACATAAACAAGTCATTACATATATCATGATAACCACTGGAAAAGAGACAAGTGAAGGCGAGTGGCTTGGTCCAGGAAGCAGGCAGATGTGGTCTTTGCGTTAAGCCTCTGAAACTTTTGTGGTGGTTTCTACCAGAGCTGGAGATCATTGCTGGGTGAGAGGTATTGCTAAAAGGGGGACACTTCATAATAAGCAGGGGAAAACGTCACTAAGACAGTTTAAAGAGAAGCTGTAAGATTACAGCTACCTGTGATACAGGAGAAACTGCCCCGTTCAGCCAGATCTGAGAAGAGCGGAAGACTTCTGGGGACCACTGACCTGTCTCTTCTCCTGTAGATTCTTTTCCATGACCATGATAAGTGACAAAGCCCACAGCTCTACATTCACGTTGTCTTACCCGAAATTTTCATCAGCACTGCTGCTTCAAAGGAAACCCTAGAAACCAGGGACCCCAGACTGGAGGATGTCTCTGCTTCTAGAAGATGCCTGTGCTCACTTTCTTGGGTGCCCTTAGGATGCAGAATAATCTTTGCTGATGGGGTTGTTCTTCCTCCCCTAAAAATCAACTCTGAGTGGGAAAATAGACCACCCACAAGAGCTGAGGGGTGAGTAGACAAGGAATTAATAATGGAGTGGTTGCAATAGCATTGTTATACTGAAGAAAAGAAATAGCAAAGTACACAAACACATAGCAATGTAAAAAAGCTCGCTCAGTTGTGTCAGACTCTTTGTGACCCCATGGACTGTAGCCCTCCAGGCTCCTCTGTCCATGGAATTCTCCAGGCAAGAATACTGGAGTAGGTTGCCATTTCTTCCTCCAGGGGATCTTCCCGACCCAGGGATCGAAACTGCAGCTCCTGCTTTGGCAGGTGAATTCACCACCTCTGCACCACCTAAGAAGCCCCAACAAAGTAAAGGATAATAGCAAATTTAGGAGATCATGAGTAGCGTGTTATGGTGGCAGCTGCATGTCTAAGTGTGTATGTGTTTGCGTGTGTGTGTGTGTGTGAGAGAGAGAGAAAAAAAAAACAGTGATGGAAAACAAGATTGAAAAGTCAGTATGGGGCCAACTTGTGATAGGTCTTAAATGATTTCCTTCAGACTTTATACTTGATCTTGTTGAAAGCGGGACATCATCAAAGTGTTAAATAGAAGAGACATGTGATAAATTGTGCCTTTTAGGATGGTTCTGAATGCAGTTTGGAATATTTTTATGGGGGATTAAAGCAGGAAGTTGAATGACCATTTGAGAAACGACTGTGGTCAGTGAGGTAAGAAGTGATGAGACACTAAATTAGGATGGTAGCAATTGGACTAGAGAGGCAGGTTATACATTGAAAGGAATGATAAGCAATAAAACTGGAAGAATTTGGAGATCACTTATGTAGGAAGGATAAGAAAGAAGAGCCAAGGGTCAAGGGTATCTCCAGTTTTAGCATGGGTACCTGAGGGGCTAGTGGCTACAGGCCATTAAGTGGAACACAGGGAGGGGGTATAATGCAATTTGAGTGTGGTACGATATGTATTCTATGTATACTGAGTGTGTGATGCTTGCAGAATATCTGGGGTCGGGGGAGGAGATGCAAGTCTAGGCACAGAGTCCAGGAAACAGGTTGAAGTTAGAGACGGATAGCTAGGTATTGATAGGAGTTAGTCGAAACCAAGAGACCTGATGAAATAATTACAGCTTTTGACCCAGCTGTTAACTGTCACTCGGGTCATATGGGAACACTTGAATACTAGAAAGAACACTCTTTGCCAGAAGGTAGAAACAACCCCCAAGATCCCAGAACCACAACCATCCAAATTCTCCAGCCATATACTTGGCAGAAACTGAACAACTGCCTCCACGGAGAAAACATATTTTGTCTCATAAATCCAATTTTCCTTGCCTGAAATATCTTAGTTTAGATACAAAGACTGTATGATACCTGACATATGGTTGGTTTAGGGATTTTTGTTTTCCACAGTGATTTGATCAGACTTGCATACAATCACTTCACCACCATCCACTGTAAATTTAGTTAATATTTAACCAAAATCTAAAGAAGTTTATATAAACAAATTAGATGGGCTATGAATATGAACTTGGAAACAGATGCATAGATTCCTTCTGAAGTTTTCTCTTTTAGGGTTCCTTCAGTTGATTCTCTCTCTCCTGGGGAAATCAGCTTGACTTTCTAATTCAATGTGAAATTCCTCTATGGTTTGTCTTGCCTGTATGAATGTCAGGGAGTGCAAAAGTGTCAGACTGGCCCTTGCAAAGTGTTCATCAAGTTCATCAAGACCCAATGAGTTATCTTGGTCAGTTTGATTTTTCTGACTTCTTTTAGATATATTCATTCTTTCATTTCCCAAGGTTTAACACATCATAAAGCAAGCAGAATTTGACATGTCTGAAACCTTCAATTTATCTAATGCATCTAAAATAATACTTTGTTGGGTGAAGATGATCAGTGTGCTTTCCCTTTAACTGCAAAATAATTTGGCAGCAGGCGCAGTTGGTGAGATTTATTTTTTGTGAATAATAGCCTTTAAAATTGCGAAAGTAATGCATAATTAAGGTGTTCAAACTATAGAAAGCATTAAGGTTAAAAAAAATGAGGGGCTACCCATGAGCATTGGAGGCTTGAGCATCATTTCATCCATGTACTAGCTACCAGTAAAGGCATGGATAACGTTTATAAAGAGTTTGCTCATGGTTTTCTCCCTTACGTTTATGTAATAAAATATCTAAGTGATTGTTCCTAATTAGCATGTATGGATCTACTCCATTCTCTTTAAAACCTACATAGTAGTATGTAGTGGGAAAGTAAAAGTGTCACTCCCTCAGTCGTGTCCAACTCTTTGAACTCTGCAGTCGTTAGGTATTTGGCATTTAGGTGTTTATTTCTATATAGGTATCGTTGTGTGTATATCTGTGTGCTGGGTCATGTTTGACTCTTTGCAACCCCATGGGTTGTAGCCCACCAGATTCCTCCACCCACAGAATTTTCCAGGCGTGAATACTGCAGTGGGTTGCCATTCCCTTCCCCAGGCGATCTTCCCTACCCAGAGATTGAACTCATGTCTCCTGCATTGGGAGACACGAGTCATTCTCACTTGGGAAGCCCGTTATGTAGTATATATGTTCCCTAATTTAATAATAACCCTATTAATGGGCACCTGCTGCTGTTATAGAAAATCCTACTCTGAACAGGCTTGTGTATATATTTTTGCACACATTTATCTGCAAGATAGATTCTTAGAAGTTGATTTTGCTGGTCAAATGATAAATGTATTTTAAATTCTGACTGATCCTGTCAAATTGTCTTCCAAAGGAGTTGTACCTTGTGTCCTCACCAGCAATGAAAAAGATGCCTCTTCCCTTAATCCCTTCTAATAGAGCATTTGATAATTTTTTTTTGAATCTTCACCAAACCGCTCACTGTAAAATGGTATCTTATAGTTTAGTCTGCATTTGAAAAATGGTATTTCACTGTGGTTTGATTTGCACTTTCTTTTTTTTTTAAATTACATGTATGTATTTTTTGGCTGTGCTGACTCTCCATTGCTACTCAGACTTTTCTCTAGTTGTGGGGAGCGGGGCCTCCTCTCCAGTTGCCGTGTGCGGGCTTCTGGTTGCAGTGACTTCTCCTGTTGCAAAGCACAGGCTTTAGGATGCGAGCTTCACTTGTGTGGCACGTGGGCTCAGCAGTTGCAGCTCGCAGGTTCTAGAGTGCAGACTCAATACTTGTGGCGTGTGGGCTTTGTTGCTCCATGGCCTGTGGGATCTTGGACCAGGGATCCAACTTGCATCTCCTGCATTGGCAGGCAGATTCTTTACCACCGAGCCACCAGGGAAGCCTGATTTGCATTTTCGTAATAGTATCTTTTGCAGTGAACCTTGTACTTAACATCTTTTGTTCATTTTTCCAATGGTGTTCTTTTTCTTTTGCTTATTTGTGAGAGCTGTTTACTCATTAAGAAAACTAATGCTTTGTTACAATTGTTGCAAAAATATTTACCCAGTTTTTTGTTTAACCTTTAAACTCACTTATGGTATATTTATGATATAAAATGTTTAGTTTTACAAGTTGAAATTTTTGTATCATCTATGGTTACTTAGTTTTATATCTTGCTTTGAAAACATCCTCATCATTACAATTGTAAAAACATAGTTCTCTGTTTTCGATTTTTAATGTTTAATTCTTTGATCCATCTGGAAATGTTCTGGATATAAGAATTGAGGTAGGAATCCACTTTAATATTATTCAAACCTTAAACCTCTATAAGAGTCATTCACTATTTATCTTTTATTAAAGTCCTTGTGTATTTCAGTTTATTTCTTGAACTTGTTCTGTTTCATTTTTCTTCTTGACAGAATCAGATTATCTTGCTTACTGTAGCTCTTTAATAAGTCTAATGAAAGCACACTCTCTAATTTTTTTCTCCCTTTTAGTATTTCCCAGCTATTTCATGCTTGTTTAATCATAATATTTTAGAATCAATTTGGGTAGTCATTAGAATTAAAATCTTGATTTATTCTGGAGATTATATTAAATTTATAGATCAATTTAGGAGAAATTGATACTTTCTAAAATATCAAGACTTCTTACCATTCCCCAATAGAATATATCTTTCTATTTGTTAAATTATTTGTTGAAGGTCCTCAAAGTCATTTTAAAATTTTCTTCACATGAATCTGGTACATTTCTTATTCAGTTTATTCCTATGTAGTTCATGGTTCTAGATCATATTATAATGGAAATCTCTTCTTCAAATTTATGTTCTATGTGAGGTTTGTATATAAAAAAGTTATTGATTATTGTATAATTTCAGATTATTTATAATAGTTTCTTTAGTTTTTTGTGTGCTTTTCCTGGCTATTCAGGACACAATCATCTATAAGTAAATGATCAATTTGGCTCTTCTGTTCTGATTTCTCCACCTGTCATTTCTCTCCTTTGAGTACACTGATACCCTTCTCCATAAAAGAAGGTATTAGTGATGTATTGATGATACCTTTTGCCATTTAGAAATTTTAAATCTTTGCATAGGAAAATCTGTCATTCTTTTCTTTCATAGCTTCGGGGGTTTCTAACTTGCCTTGGAAGGTATTTCCCACTCCCCAAATGCTAAAGATACATTCCATATTTTCTTCTAATATTTTAGAGTTTTCACTTTTACACTTAGATCTTTAGTCCATCTGGAATTTATTTCTATATATTGCATGAGATAAAAAATTAACTTTATTTTTTCCAGATGGTTTGCAGGATTTCCCAACATCATTTATAAAATTGGTCAATCTTTCCTCACTAGTTTGAAATGCCACTTTCATCACATTCTAAATAAGTCAGTTTTCTTTTTAAGCCAGAGCTTAAAAACTAAATGAAATGAATTACAGTAGAGAACAAAGATAGGAAATGGAGGCAAAAAAACAGACATTGATAGAGTTCTACACAAACTATTTAATGTATATAATACAATACAAATGTCATTCATAGCAAAATAGTAAAAATATAAATAATTCAGAGCAAACATTCTTATAAAATATTCTAGTAAGAAAGATTCAGAGGATGGACACCCATGAAATATAAGTGTGCAGGAGTTATTTAAACATTGTTTACAGTTACTCCCATCATGTGGATTGTTATTTAAAGCCTCAAAACTATAAACATCCTCAAGCTGCCTAGTTTAACTCCAAATCAGATATTACTGAGAGAGGATCAGAATGTACATTAAGTAAAAAAAGCCTAAAATTAGGGGGGGAAAAGTAATGGTCTCTTCTGTTTTAATATTTCTAGATGGTTTGGCTTTTCATTGACATATCTAAGGCTCTAGATGTATGTCAGTGTGTATGTCGTACATATATGTAGAGTGAAGGTGGACAGTGGTTCTGTGCAATCCTTTTTCTCTTTTAACAGAAGAGTTAATTAAGAGTCATCGAGATCAACTGCCGAAGATAACAAGAGTCAGTGTGAACTCTGAATTCTTGGTGGAAATACCAAAATATGTGCACTAAAATGCATGCCTTCCCAAGGCTTTGAAAGATCTGTGAAATAAAAAGTTGACAATTACTATTATGATCCTGAATCCTGATAGTTCTCAGCTACATCCTTTTAGTCTTCAAAAGCCTGAAGTGCTCCTACCCTTCACTTTGTTAGTGGAACTACAACAGAGCTAACTGATGCATTTGTGAAACTGTCTTCACTTTGGAAGATTAGAAAGAATATTATTGGCCAAGAAAAATTTCCATTTCCTCATGTTATCTGTTCCAGCTTAGATCAAAATTAACAGAGTAGTCAGAAGAGAAAGACAGTTCACTAATCTTGCAGTGGCAAGTCATGTCCTCTAGGAAGTAAAGAAAGGCCAGAAGATGATTGTTAGGTGTGTTTCTACACAGCGCCACTCTGTTTTCTCACAAATGAAATGGCAGGATTTTAGGAAGGACATTCAGTTGAGTTCATCGGCAATTAAATAGCAGCAACAGTAGTAATAACAGCAGCACCAACAACCACAAATAAGCCACTTGGTTCAGTGGCGAAGATATGGATGTTCTGTGTCTGTGAGGGGTTGGTAGAGAGGTATGGCCTGTGTTGCATTATATGAATGGTATAAGTCAGTTATGCTGCACAGATAAAGCAGAAGCCAGTCCCAGAATGTCAGCCTCTGGGAAGTAACTGCTGTTCAGGGCACTTTACAGCAAATACTATAAATGTTTTAATAGTTTAAAAAACATCCATAATACTATAAATGGATGTTTTCAAACATTACAATATTTAGCAAACTACAATAAAAACATGCAATTAACTAAGTCAAGTTTTAAGTTTTCAACAAGGGTCCTAAGCATAGAACCTGAACTTAGGTTTTATTTTTCAATAAACTAAATGAATATAGATTTTCTTGACTATGGAAAACGGTCCAAGAGAGTGGCCATTCTGGCAGTCAGGTTAACAGATGTTTCCCTTAATAGTCTTTCCTGGAAACTCTTGCAGAGCATGTGTCTCTTTTGCCACCGCTACTTGTTGAGACAGCTTCCCAGGCGGCGCTAGTGGTAAAGAACCTGCCTGCCAATGCAGGAGACAGGAGATATGGATTCAGTCTCTGGGTCAGGAAGATCCCCTCGAGAAGGAAATGGCAACCCACTCCAGTATCCTTGCCTGGAGAATCCCACAGACAGAGGAGCCTGGCGGGCTACAGTCCATAGGGTCGCATGAAGTCAGATATGACTGAAGTAACTTAGCATGCACGTACTTGCTAAGATTGTCTTGGTTGCTCTCTGCCTTCCTGGCAGTGGAGTAAAGCTAGACTCTGGACTTTCTTTTTCCCAGGCCTTTGGAGGACTGCTAATTACAAAATACTTAAGTACTAGAAACTCATTCACTGAGCCAAGCCAAGTCTCAGAGTCAAAAGCATTTTAAAAATATCTGCACAACAGCCATACTTCTTCATACTTCATCTATTTTTAGAGGCCCAATATTTGTTTTGCTGGAAAAGAAAAATTAAAACATAAAAAGCATGCCCATGAGCAAATCTGCAATAATAAGCGGCACATACATGTTGTAGAGGAAAACATTCAACATAAGACAGTCAACCTAAAAACAGATTCAGCTGAGTATCTTTATAAATAGAAGTTATTATTTTGTGTTCAATTGCTAAATGTTTTAAATAACATGCCCTTAAAAGTTATCAAGTTCTTTATATAAATACAATTTCCTGATGTTAACTTTTCAAAAAATTATTATGGAAAATTATAAATGTAGTCTATTATTTTCATGTGTAATTTTGCAATCATCATATTGTTAAAATTAGAAACATGAGGAAGAAAAGAAACAGAAACATTATCAAGCACCAAAGAAACTATTAACTGAAAAATATTAATTTTTCTGTATAAAAACAGTTTGTCTATGCAACTATTAAATAGTTTGAACAGATATCATGTCACACAGATTTATAGATAAAATTTGTCCCAATTGGGTGTCCCTAGGTTATATCCAATTTAAGTTCACACCCTGCCTTATCTTTAATGTCCCTTTCAATTCCTGAGCATAATAACAAGGTGGAATTATGCTTTGAACCCTAAAGGAACAGTTTTGGAGTTGTTTGCCTTATATAATTACTGCTATAAAGCCAGGTAAGTTTTCACACTGTATCTTTAAAAGCAAAAATCATTTTAAAGGTTCTGAATTGCCTCCAACTGGAACGTACAGAGGCATATGAAAGGAAAATACAGCTTTTTCAGTACTGGGGAAATGCAGTCCTAATGCAGGGAAGAAAAGCAAATTTCCTGATTTCCACAATGCTGTGGCATTTTCTGACCCCCGTCACTCATCAAGGGTTGTCGGTGGTGAGGAGGGCTAATGCAAGCCTCCATCACCACCATCTTCCCGAGACCAAAGGCTGGCTCCAGCTGTGGCAGTTCAGAGGCGCTCCCAGGACTGCAGACGGACACCAGCGATTGTGGTAACACTTAAAGGGCCTGAAATACCTTTATTCACTGCTTCAGTGCTTTCTTGCATCAACCCACATAATTCGACTTGGCAATATAGAAAATGGTAAAGTGGAGTTAAGGAAAATCCTGACGAAGACTGCAAATCATGTTCAGAGTGGAAACTGTGACTGTCAGCATTACCAGTATTTCCTGCCCCACAACCAGTAGATCCGTAACCAAAATGGCTTGCTGTGAATTTTGCAGCACCCAAGCCAAAGCAATAACATTTCCAGAAGAGCATATGCACCATGACAGAAGACCACAGCAGCCCAGAAAAATGATTTTCCTGGGAAGGTCCATGCAGTGATGAATAGGGCTCTTGATGCTATGGCAGCTGGGCAGAGATTTTCACTGTTTCCAGCCCACAGTGAGGTAATTTTA
The DNA here is from genome assembly GCF_000754665.1 of Bison bison bison. Taxonomy (NCBI): domain Eukaryota; kingdom Metazoa; phylum Chordata; class Mammalia; order Artiodactyla; family Bovidae; genus Bison; species Bison bison. The sequence continues at coordinate 4,812,007 of NW_011494952.1, read as the reverse complement.
AAGGCACTTTTCCCTTCATTTGTTCTACATTCACTGAATGTACATTTTTTGATGTCAGAGGCACACTGCAGAAAAGATCAGATAAGATAGTCTGACAATAGAGCCAAAGTTCAAAGATGCTCTATTTTCAGGTAACAGCCGCGACAGCTTGTCTGCATTAAATCTCTCGAGGGCATGTCACTCTAACCCTGTCCACAGCTTTTCAAACAGTTCAAAACAAACAAATCACTTAGTCATTGAACAACTCGAACATCTGATACCATCACACAGAAGTTGTAGCGATAGCCACTAATCAAAGTTCTTTTCATTCCGTTCAAAAAAGAAAATTTTTCAGCTTTGGTTTAAGATCACTTTTTATGTTGTTCTTTTGAAAATTATTATATGCCAAAGCCAAAAAAAGAAGATTCTGTCTGAAAGACGAACCAGAAAGTCAAGCTGTCTAGCTGCACGCTGCTGTCAGCGACTAACTATGGTGTGGGGTGGGAGTCGTCGGAGGTGACCGGCGAGGCCTGTAAAGGAATAGCCAAGGCCTCCATGGAACTGCCTGGCCAGGCCTCGGGTGAGACCCCACACTCAGCAGGTACATCCGGGCATCTGTGCTCTCCTTTCAGGTGTTCCCGCTGACTTCGCAAGGAAGCGCGTACATCCAAGGCCAACACCACCAGGCGGTAGAACTGTAACACCACCACCAGGAAATTCTTGGCAGCAAAGAACACTAGCATCTGGTTGATCACTTCGAAATAGGTCATGAGTATGAGCCGCACAACAAGGAAGGGACCATCTTGTATGAAGATACTGATTCCAATGTTCCACAGGTCGGCACTGTATTGGCAGAAGAACCGGATGGAGAACCCCCTCGTTGTCATGGACACGGGGCACACGACATTCTGTACTGAAAACACAAGACAGGCCAATTAACGCAGGTCTCTGAAATGCATAAAAGAATGGAGGGGGTAAAAGCCATCAAACACTGGGGCTACACTAGTTCACGATTGGGAGTGAGCCTGTAATTTCATTCTGCGGGGCAGGGGCACAGAAACAGCTGAAACCACCCTGCCATTGGACATCCTTCATCACTTTATATTCAAAATGCATCATCTGTTTTAAGTCCAATCAAACACATGAAAGAAACCCAGCCTCTACTTTCTATCCATGTAAAAAAAATTCAGCTCACCTTCAAGTCCTCACACTGAGGAAAGCACCATTAACTAGCTAGATAAAGAACAGAAGAAACTACCCTGTCTTTGAAGTCTGCAGCATAGGGAGGCAGCAGGGTGGCAGGGTACTCTGGGCCTCAAGTCAGGGAGTCTGGCTGCTGCTTCTGGCTTCCTTACTTTCTAACAGCAAGATGCTGGCCACGTTACTTAGGCTGCCTGGGCCTCAGTTTCTTCCTTTGAAAACTGCAGAACAATGATACCTTTGAGGAGAGGGGCCCCTGTTCCCTGACTCTTTTTGTTTCCATTAGACTAACACCCTGGCAACTCTCCTTTCTCCCTGTCCGTCTCTCCCTTAAGATAATGTATGACTTACCTGGCTGCTAAATTTGGAAGATGAATCGGAGTATACATGGCCAAGATCCTTCTGCATCCTTTCTTTGGTACCTACCTATTTACTGGCTGACTCACTCAGGCCTCTATGTAAATTGTGTTGTGAAAATTCAAAGTGCTTCTTCAAATTCAAACTTAAGTCATGTTAAACATATTTCTCTAATGGTAGTGGGAAAAAAGCCCAAATAACTGCCATTGTTATTATATTTTGTCTAATTCCTTATGGTTTTGTTTCACAGTTTACAAGAAAGATAATATAATAATATAAAGAAAGAAATATAATTACTGATTTTCCAGTTGAACAAAAGGAGGTCCAATCAACAATGGAACCTTATTTGTTTTAATTTTTAAAATGTAAATTTAATTCAGGGTCAAGGGCAGAAAATAGTCCTTTTATAATAATACAGCCTTCCACGTGGAGTTTTCAAACAAAGAATGCCTTCATCTATTGGAGCCTTCAAATACTATGAAGCCGCTTTGATATGGGTGCACATAATGTACTGTTTGTTGGAAAATACAATCGTGATTTAGTCAGAAGTAACATTTGGTCTTTGTTTTTCAAACAGCTGCATAACATTACCACCCATGAAAGTTTACAAAATTTCTTTCTTAAATAAAAATTTTCCAAGTGAGGCTATAAACCACAAGATATGGGAGGGTAAGGATAAGCAGAGGGAATGACAAAAGAAAAACCAAGATAAGATCAATAATAGCCTTTCCTAAGATGTTAGGGTCAGGAAATGTCTCCCAGAGGATCTCCTAAGGGTATCTTTCAACATCTAAACTGATGATGCCTAATATTCTGGCAGAGGACACCAGCTGATCGATGGGTATAGAGCACGTGTGTGTGTGTGTGTGTGTGTGTGTGTGTGTACTTATTTGTACACATTTGTTTGCAGTTATTAACGCGTAATTAGGTTCTGAGCATTTCCAAAAAGCCACAGCCATGCTTTCCATCTATTCTGTTGACAATTTTGTTTTGCAAAAGTGGATGCTAAAGTCTAAAATGGCCTCTGAAACTTCTGTGCTTATCGGAGTGGACCGAAAAAGGATGCAGAAAAATTAAATATCTTTGTACAAAGATTCATTCTACCCCTGAGGTCATCAGGTAGGGTTCCATAAGAGAGGAATCAGACTTGAGGAAAATATAACTATTCAATCCAAGAACTTATTCAGAGTGAAATGGTATCCAGGAGAATTGCCACATCAAAATTCTAGGGCTCCTAGAATTTATAGGCTCACTCCAGGTCAATGCAGTACAATAAAACCATCTGTATTAATAAAAAAAATATACATTCTATATCTGTGCTGACAACACAGCCATGTATGACCACTGAGCAGGCTAGTGTGACTGAGGAACTGAACTTTTAATTTGATTTTATTTTAATAACTTTAAATAGCCACATGCGGCCAGTGGGTACTGTACTGGATAACATAGCACTAGATCATCAGTATGAAACGCCTGAGAAACAGTTTACTTCTGGCAAAGTCTTAGGAGGTTTATGTTTTTATTAAAATAAGCCCAGTGGGAGTATAAGACCCTCTACTGAGGAAAAAAATCCAGTTTTCCATGTGGCCCTGAAACTGCTCTTATTCCTTTCGAAGTTCTAATACAAAGGTCTGACAAAAGAATGAAAAAGTGAAAGTGAAAGTGAAGTCGCGTCTGACTCTTTGCGACCTCATGGACTACAGTCCACCAGGCTCCTCTGTCCATGGGATTTTCCAGGCAAGAATACTGGAGTGGGTTGCCATTTCTTTCTCCAGGGAATCTTCCCAACCCAGGGATCGAACCCAGGTCTCCTGCATTGCAGGTGGATGCTTTAACCTCTGAGCTACCAGGGAAGCCCCCAAAATATCAAGAGATAACATGTATATGCCAGTAACTATGCTAATAAGCACAATTGTTACAAACTACATCTTATTTTTGTCACCACAAGAACACTCAACCCTCACTACAACAATTATCAACTCTATTTCATGGATGAAAAACTGAGGCTCCTAACTAATTTGCAGAAGTGATGGAACCACTGTATGAAATGGACATAAGGCTGTGCTCTTATCCTCTCAACTATCTCAGGTTCACCAGGTACTCGAAGGGAACCTTCTTGTGGCTCTCCCAAGTTTCAACCCACTTTTCTTCTAAACTGACCTGGAACTAACACGGAGATATCAAAGTGATAAAAAAAAAATGATAGTCCTCTCAAATGACTCCTTAACTTCATTACAGTTTCATAATCAAGAGTTGTTATTTTCTGTTTCTCTGAGCAAACATCAGATACTTACCTGCCAGGTCAAGTGGAAATTGTAGCATGCTCCAGGTCCATATAACAAGGATGGAATAAACCAGGGCAGGGCTATTCCTGGAATGTAGAAAAGATTTTAAATTAGCAATGAAAAATATGATCACATGCAGAAAAATATTTCCTCTTTTTTCTCCTTTTTGACTATACCCTAATAAACGAGAGTTGTCAAAATATCACCAAGATATTTGTGAAAAATCCATGCATGATTAAAATGAAATAATGAAAAAGAAGTTTTAAAAATTATGAAACTTAAAACCCAACTTCCACATGTAGCAACATCTATGTGAATCATGGCAAGACCTCTTGGTCCCATATTCCTGTATTTCATTTTACAAAATCACAGAAGCATTATAGGACAAAAGTTAGATATTAACCTGAAAATTCGGAGGAGTTATTTCAAGAAATTTCAAGGACAGAAAGTGAAAATTGTCCCAGGTTCCCAAGACTCTGACTTAAAAATCCCTCTCAAAAGGGCTGGATAAGGCTCAACAACTAAGAGCTTAGCATGTAAAAGAAACTCCATCCTCAGCTGGAGAAAAAGTGGGAAGATAAATCCAATAATCAAAGATTTACAGTGGACACTAGGAGGTAAACTATTTCATTCACAATTGAAGCTGTTTCAGTTGTGAATCAAGGAATAAGATTGTTTCATTCACCGCTGGATTCCCAGTGCCTACAACAGTGCCTGGGAAATAACAGTCACTCAGAAATATTTATGGAAGGAATTGTTGCATGTACAAAAGGATCCATACCTGGAAAACGTACAGATGTCATAGACGGAGGAGAATGGTCTCAAAGACTAAAGTCAGAAAGAATAGAGGTTACAAAAATATAAAGGATATGAAAGAAGAATCAAAGTCACTCTTTTACAGCAAAAACCCAAAGGAAGTTATCAATTTGAGGTTAGTGGTGTAATAACAGATTTTGTTGCCAACTTCTCTGTCAAGAGGGATTTCCAGAATGGAGAGGGATAGAAAAACATCAGGGAAGAGTAATTGAAACCAAATTCAATGAGGTGATTGTAAGGGATGTTTTTAAATGTTCCAAGTATTGAAGTCCTGAAAAATTAGATCTCAAAACTCAGAGAATTTGTAAATGAGATTTCTAAGCCATCATTATCTATCCTGGCAGTTGATGGTGCAGACAAGGTTGGTGACAAAAAAATGAGGTCTTAACTTTCAAAATGAAGCAAAAGTATATCTTGAACTATAAAGGCGCATTTACTCTTAATCCCTGGTTAGATTATAAAACTGGTTATTTGAAAGATTTCTGAGAGCCTATATTGAAGAGAACAGTAATTACTAGGAATCATCACAGGTTTCCTGAGAACAAAAGCACTCATCTAAGATTATTTTCTCTCTCTCTCTTTCCTTTTGTTTAAAAATAGAGTTAGGATTACTAAGCAGGTAATGATATATAAATTAATAATAGACATTTGGATTTAAACAAGGCTCATGAAAAAGCCTCCCATGGTGTTCTTATTAGCAAGATGAAGAAATGTTCTGGGTGTGAGTACAGTAAGGTGGGTTCCTAACTGCGTAAATGACTCCCCAAAGGAAGCTCTCTACCGGGTCGCTGCAGGCTCTGCTTTTGATTCTGTTGCACTTCACATTTCATCCCTGAGTTGGTTGCTGATGCTGATGGAAGGCTTCTCCTATGCACATATGACACTGGAGTTTGGGTCGGAAACCAATACCTCAGAAGACACAATCAGGATCCCCAGAGATCTTGACAGGGTGTAACTGGATGACCTTAATAGGATAGAAGAGGTGGCACTTCATGGCAGCCATTCAAAAGGCTCAAGGATTTTCCCTTCCTATTATCTAATTATGAGTCCGCGGTGTGACATAATTTTTGATTTTCCAAAATCAAATGCAATCATAGATCACTTCCCAAGAAGTATAAGTCAAGAATTTTAAATGAAAATGCCGGGGGGATGTGGTCTATAATTTTCCCTTTGCAGTTTCAATGTCTATATTTAGCACACCTTCAATAAGTGCCTGGATTTTTCAATAATCTTACCTGCAGTTTCTGAGCTCATACTATGTGCCAGGGAGTTTTCTAAGTATTTAGCTCTTCAGTCACACTTAATCCTCATACCGGCTCAACAAATGGGTACACTTATGATCCCTATTTGGCCAGTGATTTCAGCATCCACCCTTTTAACCTTTACATGATAGTATTTCCATGAAGAAAATGGAAAGTTTTAGCCCTGCTCTGTTCTACAGTGTTCAGAGTATATCTGAAATATTATGTGCTGCCTTCATGTTTTAGGAGGAACATTTAAAATGTCTTTGGTCCAAAGGAGAGAGTCTAGGATGGAGAAAGACCTCAGAGCCATGTTAGAGACGGCATAGTTCATGAAACTAAAAACCAGAGACGATTCCTTAAAAACTGAAAGGGTTATCATCTGGAAAATGAATTAAACTTATTTCTTGTGACTTCAGAGAACCAATTCAGGTTCAAAGGATTTTAGCTGCACCTATAAGAATCCAAATTTCATCACAATAGAGGAAAGTACTTTCTTATAATATTAACTCAAAATAGAATGAGTTGCCCCTGGGGTTAGTATATTCTCTATTAGTGAAAATGTTCAAAGAAAGTCTGGACAAAAACTTATTGAGAACATTTTGGAGAGGATTTTGCAAGAGATGTAAAATAGATTTCTCCATAGATGGTCACTTTTGAAGTTTCTTCTCATCTCAGACTTCAATAATTCTACCAAAAACCTCATGTACAATTTTGTCTGCAAGGCAGCAGAAAGAAATGGTAAGGCATGAACTCTGGTGCTAGGTTGCCAGAATTCAAACATCAGCTCTAACCCTCACCAGAAAGACAGGGCGTGAGCCTCCAATCCCAGACTAATCATTTACCAGCTACATGAATATGGACAAATAATTTAATACCTATGTGCTTTAGTTTGGTGTTTTAGTTGCTAAGTCAAGTCATGTCTGACTATTTGTGACCCCGTGGACTGTAACCTGCCAGGCTCCTCTGTCCTTGAGATTCTCCAGGCCAGAATACTGGAGCGGGTTGCCATTTTCTTCAAGGGATCTTCTCCTGCTTTAGTTCACCCACTTTCAATGACAATAATAATAGCTACTGGATTTTATTTCATAGTTGTATTACATGTTGTTTAAATATGTTAAACATATAAAGTCAGCTCTCAAAACAGCACATGATACAGACTAAGCATAGTTGAGTCCTACAAGTTATATATATATATATATTACTAGGTAACCTTGAGACTGTCACAACTTCTCTTGACTACCACTGTTAAACTTATAAAATTGTGATCTTGATAGTCTCTACTTAATGGTATTATTGTAAAGACTAAATAACTTATCACAACTAAAACCCTTAAAGCAGTGCTTGGAACACAGCAAGAGATAAATACTATCCACGACTACTATTAGTAGTAGTAATAGTATTTTTATTATGGGAACATACTTCTTAAACACTTTGTGTTTTAACTTCATTAGTATACAAAATAGGGATAAATAATAAGCTGACCTTGACCCTAAATAAGATTCTAACTCTATGATACTGAATATATATATTTTTGCAAGTATTCTCTGAGCACATGCAATATGGGAGAATGTGGGTATTGACAAATGTATTAGTAAAGTTATCAAACATAAATTTTGAAAAGATGATCAGAAAATCTTTGGAGCAAATTTGCATTATGAATTCAGGCAGTAAAATTTACTCAAGAAGGTTAAACGCTGGAATATAATTAAATCACTAAGCTTAAATGGCAAACACTCCAAATTTATGAAGGAATTTTGGAATGAATTTATCCAACATTGTCTCTATTGTGTAATTGTCTCCCCCACTTGTCTTGCCCCATTTTCTCATGTGCAATCTATCTTCATAAATGTCAGCTGAGAAGCATGTAAGCAGACAATGGACTCTATTCATAGACAGACAAAAGATCTTTTGAAGTATAATTATAGATGTGAGTATCACTTCTCTACTTGGAAAACTTAGGAGCATAAAAGCCTGACATTTGGTAGATCAGTGCACCAAAACTATTGAGTGAAAAACTAAAAATAAAGTCATGCACTGCTAGCTTTTTTAAGTTTATTGATTTACAATGTTGTGTTAATTTCTGCTGGACAGCAAAATGACTCAGTTATACATATATATATATTCTTTTTTATACTCCTTTCCATATGGTTTATCCTAGGACACTGAATTTAGTTCCCCATGCTATACAGTAGGACCAGTTGTCTCTCCATTCTATATGTAATAGTTTGCATCTACTGACCCCAAACTCCAACTTCCATCATTTCTCCACCCCACTTCTTGGCAACGATGTTTGTTCTCTATGTTCGTGAGTCTGTTTCTGCTTTGTAGGTAGGTTCATTTGTGTCTATCTTTAGATTCCACATATAAGTGGTGTCATATGATATGCCTTTTTCCGACTTACTTCATTTAGTATGATAATCTCTAGTTGCATCCATGTTGCTGAAAATGGCATTATTTCATTCATCTTTAATGACTGAGTAATATCCATTGCATACATGTACCACATCTTTTTTATTCATTCAACTGTCAATAGATATTTAGGTATCATTTCCCTGTCTTGTCTATTGTAAATAATGCTGCTATGAATGTAGGAGTGCATTGTATCTTTTTGAATTATAATTTTGTCTGGATATATGCCCAGGAGTGAGATTGCTGGATCATCCTGTGCTGTTCTGTGCTTAGTCACTCAGTCATGTCTGATTCTTTGTGATCCCATGGACTGTAGCCCACAAGGCTCCTCTGTCCATGGGTATTCTCCAGGCAGGAATACTGGAGTGGGTTGCCATGCCTTCCTCCAGGTTGCTGGTTCATAGGGCAATCCTATTTTTAATTTTCTGAGGCTCCTCTATACTGTTTTCCATAGTGGCTGTACCAATTTACATTCCCATCACAGTGTAGGAAGGTTCCCTTTTCTCCATATCCTCTCCAGCATTTGTTATTTTAGACTTTTTAATGATGGCTATTCTGACCACTGAGAGATGATACTTCATTGTAGTTTTGATTTGCATTCTCTAATTAGTGATGCTGAGCATCTTTACATGTGCCTATTGGCCATCTGTATGTCTTTGGAGAAATGTTTATTTAGGTTCTTCTGCTCATTTATTTATTTTTTTATTTTTTTATGTTGTTGAGTTGTGTGAGCCATTTGTATACTTTGGAAATTAAACCTGATTGGTCACATTGTTTGCAGATATTTTCTCCCATTCCATAGGTTGTCATTTCATTTTGTTTATGGCTTCCTTTGCTATAAAAAAGCTTGTAAGCTTGATTAGCTCCCATTTGTTTATTTTTGTCTTTATTTCTATTGACTTGGAGATTGACCTAAGAAAACACTGGTATGGTTTATGTTGCAGAGCATTTTGCCTATGTTCTCTTCTAGAAGTTCTATTGTGTCTTGTCTTATAGTTGTCTTTATGGCATTTTGAGTTCATTTTTTATGCACATGTAAGGGTGTGTTTTCATGCATTGCTAATTTGCTTAACTATGTCTTTTTGGAAGTGTAAATTCATCCATAAATAACAGATAATCAGTGGATAGACTTGCTCTAGCTTTTTAAAAAGCATCCAACAAGCTTTTCAGAGGAGGGGAAAAATTAAGGGGAGAGAGAGAAAGAATGAAAGGAAATGAAGTATTAATCTAACCTGGAAGAAATGTTTCACCAAGCAAAAAGAGCTAAATTAAAAGAACACACAGTGTGAACATAGAAAAACTCCTTTGTTTGGTCAGATATTCACAGTGAAGTTGCAATAAGGCTACAGGAACATTTTACCAAATGTGTTTCTTCTTTTCAACAAATGATCTATGTTCAAAAAAAGACTGCAGAGTGATCTCCAAAGGTGTAAATAACCACTTAACCAGTGCTGGCAACTATATGGAAATTTAGACTTGTTAAAATGTTGGAGGGTGGCTGTAGCAGAATGAAATGGTCAGCAAACCCTGTCCCCAGCAAACATACATAACAATGGAAAAATTATCAAAAACAACCACTTCCTATCTCTGGAAATAAACCAAAGGCAAATAATAAATTGAGTAATTTATTCATGAAAAGCTGGTAGAACTTTAGTTAAGAAGAGTGAGTATCTAAGACATTCTTGCCCGTGGGATATTCCCTTATTCCTCCAGCTTTGTATGTAAAGGAAATTAAATAAGAATGAAGACTTCATTGAAGGCCATTGCAGTAAGCTTTGTATGTAAAGGAAATTAAATAAGAAATGAAGACTTCATTGAAGGCCATTGCAGTAAGGGAGAAAGACTGAATTCACCCCCATTGAAAAAAAAAGGCAGAAGAGTTTTTAAACAGGGGCGTAAACTAGTGGGAAAGTACTGCTGCTGCTGCTGCTAAGTCGCTTCAGTCGTGTCTGACCCTGTGCGACCCCATAGACGGCAGCCCACCAGGCTTCCCCATCCCTGGGATTCTCTAGGCAAGAATACCGGAGTGGGTTGCCATTTCCTTCTACAATGCATGAAAGTGAAAAGTCAAAGTGAAGTTGCTCAGTCATGTCTGACTCATAGCGAGCCCATGGACTGCAGCCTACCAGGCTCCTCCATCCATGGGATTTTCCAGGCAAGAGTACTGGAGTGGCGTGCCATTGCCTTACTAGAGGACATTAAAGAGGGAAGTTGGTCAATGTGATTAGGCCATCTGTATTGCTTATTGGCACTGATCTAAGTTAGGTTCCTATCATCCCAAGAGTCTAGAAGACAGAAGTGCTATCTTTCTTGATGATCAAATTTCAAAGGGATAGCTCTTACATCCTTAAGAAAGATATTCCTGGGTCATATTATAAAACTGGAAAGAGGCTGAGAAAAGACTTGCATCTCAAAGGGATGGAGGAAGAATTTTTAGCCCCAAGTTTTTTAAAATAAATGCTTTAAGGAAAGGAAAATCAGAGGCCTATATGCAGGAATAAACCTTTTTAAAGTTTAGTCAAGATGAGGGAAATGTTAAGATTGTCTTGGTCAATCGGAGTAGTGGTTTTTACAACAGGTAGAGCTTGACAATGAAAACCAGAAGCTCCTTATAATCAGAGTATTCGGACTTGATTTGGAGTAGAGTGTGAAATCCCATGGTTAAATGTGTGGTCAGGTAACAAATTTGGTTGGAAATGAATGGGGAAGTCCAAAACTTTGCTACTTTGAGGTTGCAATCCCAGTGGTGGTGAGTGGTTGACTAAACTTGAAATTTAATGGAGAAACTCCGAAAACAAGAGAGCCAGAGAAGGGCTAGGTAACATCTCCATGTATGCCAGACATATGCAGAGATGATCCAAGAAGGGTCAGTAAAGATTTGAAACTGGATAAATATGAAAACTTTGATGTGCTTTCCAGTTCATACAAAGATACATTTGTTCATGGAAGGTAGAAATCAAAAAGGCTCAAGGTGTTTGATCACAATCGCTGCTCAAATCATTGACTGATCATAAACTGTGCAATTATAGGTGTGACTCTAATAGCCACACTAAAGACAAAAATAAGAAATAAAAAGAAACAAAACAAGATCAAGCAGAGACATCAGTGACTGGAATCCAAGGGAAGATAGAATCCTCAAAATACATTCAGGCAGTTTATTGAGACAACAAAAACAAGAAGATGCCTGAGGCATATGGGGAAGCCTGAGGATAATATATTGCAACACAATATAAAATGTCTAGTTTTTAGCCAAAAAAGTATGAGACATGCAAAGAAACAGGAATGTGTGGTTCAGCTCAGGAAAAAACAACAACAATAAATCAATCAATCACTAGAAACTAACTCTAATGGGGTCCAAATGTTGGGTTTAGCAGATAAAGACATCAGAGCCACTAAATAAATAACTTCAAACAATGAAAGAAAACTATGTTCCATAAACAAAAGAAAAGTATGATGACAATGATTCAACAAATAAATAACTGAACTATGAAATATAAACTAAAAAGAGACTTAAATAGAAATTCTGGAGTTGAAGATATGGGAACTGAAATGAAAATTTCACTAGGTGAACTCTGCAATTTGACTCTACATATATATTGAACATGGTAGACAAATCAGTGACCTGAAAGATAAATCCGTGAAAACTATCCAGTCTAAAGACTAGAGAATAAAACAGATAGGAGAAAAAGAGTCTCAGAGGCCTACAGAATGCAACTAAGCGTATCTGTTTGTGATAGAAGTCCCAGAAAGAAGAAGAGATAATGGAGGAGAAAACGTGAAGAAATCACAGCTGAAAATTCCTCTGAGGAAAAATATTAGTTTACATATACTAGATCAACAGATCACAATAAACTGGAAAATTCTGAAAGAGATGGGAATACCAGACCACCTGACCTGCCTCTTGAGAAACCTGTATGCAGCTCAGTAAGCAACAATTAGAACTGGACATGGGGCAACAGACTGGTTCCAAATAGGAAAAGGAGTACGTCAAGGCTGTATATTGTCACCCTGCTTATTTAACTTCTATGCAGAGTACATCATGAGAAACGCTGGGCTGGAGGAAGCACAAGCTGGAATCAAGATTGCTGGGAGAAATATCAATAACTTCAGATATGCAGATGACACCACCCCTATGGCAGAAAGTGAAGAGGAACTAAAAAGTCTCTTGATGAAAGTGAAAGAGGAGCATGAAAAAGTTGGCTTAAAGCTCAACATTCAGAAAAGGAAGATCATGGCATCCAGTCCCATCACTTCATGGCAAATAGATGGGGAAACAGTGTCAGACTTTATTTTTTTGGGCTCCAAAATCACTGCAGATGGTGACTGAAGCCAGGAAATTAAAAGACACTTACTCCTTGGGAGGAAAGTTATGACCAACCTAGACAGCATATTAAAAAGCAGAGACATTACTAAGGTCCATCTAGTCAAGGCTATCGTTTTTCCAGTAATCGTGTATGGATGTAAGAGTTGGACTATAAAGAAAGTTGAGCACAGAAGAATTGATGCTTTTGAACTGTGGTGTTGGAGAAGACTCTTGAGAGTCCCTTGGACAGCAAGGAGATCCAACCAGTCCATCCTAAAGGAGATCAGACCTGGGTGTTCATTGGAAGGACTGATGTTGAAGCTGAAACTCCAATACTTTGGCCACCTGATGCGAAG
>NW_011494952.1:4787140-4798958 GCF_000754665.1 Bison bison bison | reverse complement strand
ACAGTCATTGGAAGGACTGATGTTGAAGCTGAAACTCCAATACTTTGGCCACCTGATGCGAAGAGCTGACTCATTGGAAAAGACCCTGATGCTGGGAAAGATTGAGGGCAGGAGGAGAATGGGATGACAGAGGATGAGATGGTTGGATGGCATCACCGAATCAATGGACTTGAGTTTGGGTAAACTCTGGGAGTTGGTGATGGACAGGGAGGCCTGGTGTGTTGCGGTTCATGGGGTTGCAAAGAGTCGGACACGACTGAGCGACTGAACCGAACTGAACTGACATCAACAGAGTCATAGTAAGATTAAAGACAAAGATATCCAGACCTAGACACATCACAGTGAAACTTTCAAAAGTCAAAGAGAAAAAGCAACTCTTGAAAACAGCAACATAAATAAATAAATAAAAGATCATTTGTGCAGGGTAACAACAAAACAATGGCTAACATCTCATTAGAAAACAGAAATAATGAAGGTCAGCAGAAAGTGGAATGACACATGTAAAATGCTAAAGTAAAAACTATTGACCAAGAATTCTGTATACAACGAAACTATTTTTCCAACATGAAGGAAAAATACATACATTTCTGCCAAAGATGAGAAGAATGTGTTGCTAACAGATTTGCCTTAGATGAAACAATAAAGGAAGTCTTTCAGGTTGAAAGAACAATGACACAATCAACAGTTGAAAGTAACTCAACTGCACAAGACAGAATGGAGAACACCTTCAAATATGTGGGTAAATATAAGTGAACATATAAATATATAATTCTATCTTAATTTCTTTAAAAATTAATCTATATAACAGTAATGATAAAACTGTACTCTTTGGTTTATAACATATAAAGATGTGACTCATATATAACAATAATAGTAAAAAAGAAGGGGAGGAAATGGAACTATTAGAATGTGAAGATTTAAATATATACATTGTCTTCCCTACTTACATCAATAGAAAATCAATAGAGGAACTGAAATTGTTCATTAAATATATTTTTAAAGTAGTAAATAACATAAGAACAAAAAGGAAATGAGATGTAGAGAAAAATGAATTGCAAAATAGCAGATATAAATTCAACCACGTCAGTAATTACATTAAATATTAATGGATTGAACACCTTTTAAAAACTTAGAAAGTGTCCACCCAAATTCGTGTCTACCTAGACTTCAGAATGTGATCTTACTTGGGGGTAGGGATTTTGCAGATGTAATGAAAATAAGATGAGGTCATATTAGATTAGCATGGGTCCTAATCCAATGACTGGTTTCCCTAGAAAAAAGAGGAACAATTGGAGACACAGACAGACACACTGGAAAGAAAGCCATGTGAAGACAGAGGCCAGAATACAAGTTTCTGTTAGATTAAGCCACTGAGTTTGTGGTATTTCGTTATGGCAGCCTTGGAAATTAATATACACTCCAATTAGAGACAAAGATTGTCTAACTGAGAGGAAAATAAAAGATTCGAGTATGCTGCAGCTGCTGCTGCTAAGTCGCTTCAGTCATGTCCGACTCTCTGCGACCCCACAGACGGCAACCTGCCAGGCTCCCCATCCCTGGGATTCTCCAGGCAAGAACACTGGAGTGGGTTGCCTTTTCCTTCTCCAATGCATGAAAGTGAAAAGTGAAAGTGAAGGCGCTCAGTCGTGTCTGACTCTTAGCGACCCCATGGACTGCAGCCCACCAGGCTCCTCCGTCCATGGGATTTTCCAGGCAAGAGCACTGGAGTGGGTGCCGTCGCCTACTCCGAGTATATGTGGTATATAAAGAACACAGTTTAGATGTAAACATACAGAGTTTGAAAAAAAAAATCCATGTCAATAGTCATAAAATAGAGCGCCTAGATTCATGAGAGACAAAATAGACTTTCAGACAAGAAATATTACTAGAGAAAAAGAGTGACATGTCATTATGAAAAACAACTACTACATCAGGAAGAACTGTTAAAAACTGCACATCTTAAAACAGGACCTCAAAATACATGAAGCAAAACTGACAATACTGAAAAAAGAAACAGACAATTCAACAATTAGAGTTGAAGATTTCAGTGCCCCACTCAATAATTAATAGAACAACTAGGCAGAAATTCAGTAAGGATATAGAAGACCTGAAGAAATGTATCAGCCAATTTGACATTACTTAAATTTATAAAACAATCAAGCAACGTGTTCTTTTCAAGCACATATGGAATATTCTCCAGGATAGACTGTATGTTAGGCCACAAGATAAGTCTCAATATCTTAAAAGAGTTAATTTTGTATATTCTCAGACTACAGCAGAATTAAGATAAAAAAAAATGCAGGAAGAAATTCGGGCAATCCCCATACGGAAATTAAATAGCTTTGCTTTTAAACAATTCAGAGGTCAAAGGAGAATTCACAGGAGAAATTGGAAAATAATTTGAATTGTATTAAACAAAAAAAGATAACATATCAAAGCTTATGAGATGCAGATAAACCAGGGCTTAGAGGGAAATTTATAACTTTGAATACCATACTAGAAAAGGGGAAAGAGTTCAAATCAATAAGCTTCCATCTTAAGAAACTAGAAAACAGAAGTGCAAATTAAATCCAAAGCAAACAGAAGGAAGGAAAAATTAAATATCAGAACACAAACCAATTAAATAGAAAACAGAATAATAATAGAAAAAAATCAGTGAAACCAAAAATTAGTTATTTTAAAAGACTGAGGAAACTGAGAAGTCTAAGGAAAAACGGAGAAGACACAAATGACCAACTCAGAACGAAAAGGGCAGGGTCATAGTAAGTGACTCTACAGGAACTGACACAAGTATAAAGGAATAACAGAATGTTCAGCTTCATATGGAAAATAAACTTAGATAAAATGGAAGAAATCCTAAAATGTAAAATATAATAAAACTTGACCCAAGAGGAAACAGAATAACAGAGTAGACTTATAAGAAATACTGATCTTGAGTTGGTAATAAATATCATCCCACAAAGAAAAGCATAGGCTTAGACAGCTTCTTAAGTGAATTCTATAAAATATTTAAAGAAGAAATACCACCAGTCTTATACAGAGTCTTTCAGAAAATAAAGAGGGAATGATTCCTGAGATATTCACTGAGGGAATATTACCCTGATAGCAAAGCCAGGAAAAATGCCATTTGAAAATATTACTAAAAGACAGTGTGTTTTGTGAATATAGATGTAAAATGATTAACAAAGTGTTAGCAAACCAAATTCAACAGCATACAGAAAGGATTATACACCATAACCAAGTGATATTTATCCTAGGATTTACCATCTGAAAATTAGTTAATGCAATATACTATATTAATAGAATAAAGAACAGCCACTACATAACGATCATAAGAAAAACAGGAACATATTTGACAAAATTAAATGTCCATAGAAAGGAGAGAGAAAGAAAGAGAGAGAACGGAAGAAATAAAGAACTCTCAGTAACCTAGATAGGGATTTCCTCTAAATGATCAAGGGCATCTAATAAAAATATCTGTGCAAAACCTACAGCTAGCAACATCCTTAAGTGAAAGACAGAATGCTTATCCTTTGAGATTTAAAAGTTCACTCATATTTATTTATTTTGGCCATGCCTCATGGCATGTGGAATCTTAGTTCCCTAGCCAGGGATGAAACCTGCACCCCCTGCAGTGGAGGCATGGAGTCTTAAGAACTGGACTGCCAGGAAAGTCCCCACTCATACTTCTGTTCAACACTGTATGAGAAATTTTAGCTGGAGCAGTAAGGCAAGAAAAAGAAATAAAAGGCATATAGATTAGTAAGAATCAAAACTATCTTTGCTTTCAAATGATATTCTCCTGTATGTAAAAAGCCCTAAGGAGTCTACAAGACTAATAAGCATGATCAATGGGTACAAGAGAAGTCAGCTGTATTTCTATGTAGTGGTAATAAAACCATGAAAATGATATTAAGAAAACATTTCTATCAAAAAGAAAAAATATTTAGGAATAAATTTAGGAAAAGTGGTGTAAGACCTATATGTTGAAAATTATGAAACATTTCTAAGAGAAATCAAGGAAAATCTGAATAAATGATGACATAGTTAACATTCATGGGTTGGAAGACTTAATATTATAAAGATGCTGCTTCTTCATAAACTGATAGTAGTCATGGTGTTAGTTGCTCTGTCAAGTCCAACTCTGTGACGCCTCAGACTGTAGCTTATCAGGCTCCTCTGTTCATGGAATTCTCCAGGCCAGAATACTGGTGTAAGTAGCCACTCTATTCTCCAAGGGGTCTTCCCAATCCAGGGATTGAACCTGGGTCTCTTGTATTGCAGGCAGATTCTTTACTGTTGGAGCTACCAGGGAAGCCTGAGGCTTAGATTTAATACAATCCTTATGAAAACTCCAGCAGGATTTTTTGGGGTTTTTTTTTAGAATTTGACAAGCTAATAATAAAACGTATATGAAATTGCAAAGCATCTAGAAAAATCAGAACAATTTTTTTAAAGAATAATGCTAGAGAACTTAAGAATATCTAGTTTCAAAACTGATCATAAAATGTCAGTAATCACGGTAATGTGGTACTGGCATAAGGACAGACACACAGAGCAGATAGACACACAATAGAAAGTCCTGGAAAACTCCTTACATATGTGGTCAATTGATTTTTGACAAGGAGTGCCAAGTCATTTTAATAGGGAAGGGATAATGTTTTCAACAAATGGTGCCGAGACAGTTGGCCCAAGCTGGGACAAAAATTAGATCGGGGACAATGCCAAAACACAAAATGAAATAAGACAAAATATGAACTTAGACTCTTACCTCAAGGTACACAAAAATTAAGTCAAAATATTAGAGAAAAATATTTCTAATTTTTGGTGAGGAAAATATTTTTTTTCCTTTTTATTTAAAAAAAATTTATTATTATTATTATTATTTTTTTTTTACTTTACACCAAAGCCCTACATAGAAGAAAAAATGATAAATAGGATTTTATCAAAAATTAAAAAAAAAACTGTTCTTCAAATGAAATCATTAAAAAATAAAAGATTATATACTGGGAAAAATATTTACATTTATGTATCTAATAACAGACTTGTAACCAGAATATATAGACAACTTAATAAAAATTTAATCCAGTGAAACATGGGCAAAAATTTGAACAGATACTTCACCAAGGAAGATATATAAAAAGCTAATCAGCACGTGAAAGATACTCCACTTCATTAATCATTAAGAAAATGCAAATTAAAAACACAATACAATACTACTATGAGCCCACTAGAATGGTTATAATCATTAACACTGAAAAAAATGTGTTGGTGAAGATGTTGAGAAAATGGAACTCTCACACCTTGCTAGTGGGAGTGTTTTTACACAGGTATAGCCACTTTGGGGGGCACCCCTGGTGGCTCAGTGGAAAAGAATCCATCTGCCAATGCAGGAGATATGAGTCCGATCCCTGGATTGGGAAGATCCCCTAGAGAAGGAAATGGCAACTCATTCCAGATTTCTTGTCTGGGAAATCCCATGGACAGAGGATCCTGGTGGGCTAGTTCCAGGGGATCGCAAAGAGCTGGACACGACTTAGCAACTAAACAGCAACAACAGCAATAACAAATAGCCATTTTGCAAACAGTTTGGCAGTTTCTTAAAAAGTTAAACATGTACTTAACATAAAATTGAGTCATTCTACTCCCACGTATCTGTACAAGAGAAATGAAAACAGATGCATACAAAGGCTTGTAACTGAATGTTCCTAGCAATATCATTTTCAATAGCAAGAAAACTGACTACAGAATGGATACATAAAATGTGGTATATGCATAGGATACTAGTCAGCTATTAAAACAGAGCTAGACAACCCATACAGTGAACAATGGGAATGAACCACTGAAACATTATGCTATGTGAAAAAGCCAGACACAAAGACCATACACTTTATGATCCCATTTACATGAAATTTCTAGAAAAGGAATTTCTATAGTGATATAAAGCATATCAGTGGTTGCCTAGAGTTGACAGTGGGAGTGAGAATTGACCGCAAACAGACACAAGGAATATGGATTCTGGTGATAGTTACACAAGTCTATAAATTTCAAAATATCACTGAACCATAGAATTACAATAGATGCATTTGTGTTGTATCAAGTGGAGTTGTTATGAAAAACTTGCAATATCTCATGAGTCCATGCAAATTCATAAGAATCAGAAAGATGAACTTTGTGTAGGTATGTGGAAGGGAACTGATTTAGGTTAAAAAAAACAAACAAACTGGATTTGAAGTATTACCCAGGATGCAGGAAAGAGAGATAGACATCACTGTGATGTAACATCATCGCAGGTTTTCTCATAAACCTGTCAGCTCAAATTACAGAATAAAATAAAAAAGAAAAGAAACTGTTGTAATAATAAGTGATGCTAAGTAGGTTATAATGAAGTAACCCTCTTTTCTATATTACATGGGAACATCCTTTACATGTATATTAAATTTATGCTTTATGATTGTCTTTTTGAGGCCAAAAGGGAAAGCTATGCTGAGAGAGTTTAAGTCTTTCCTTTGAAAACATGGCAATCTGCAGTGTTTATGCTTACAGTATGGAACCTGAGATGAAGTCAGAACTTGGGAGGTGGGCCTTAGGTGGAAATAAAAACACTCAGTTCTTTCTAAGCCTTGATTTTGGAGGCCTTAGGTTGTGATGGAGATATGCAGGAGTTCAGTGGAAACTACAGACGGTCTCTGACACAATGCAATTACATTAAAAATAAAATGATTTCATTTGAGATCATGAAACCCAAAAAGAAATTGAAAAATAATAACCCAAGCAGAGTTGATTCAGTTCTATTCTCAGGACTGGTATACGTTTAGAATGAGTAAAAGATTTATAAAACACTCAGATGAATGTGCAGGGGGGAGAAGAAAATGCTGAATTGAAATTACCTGGGTGAGGACAGGACTGTGTATCCTTTCGCTCATCACTTGCTCCCTATTAGCTCCCCAATCTCCAGTAGCACTCTTTTGGCCCACACTACATAATCAGTCAAGAGTTGGTGAATGAATGATCTCTCATGACTTTCAGAGTGTTTTTTAAATTGCCTTGGACGATTGACATTTTAGTCATTAACTTACTTAATATTCAACATCTATTGGCAAACTGATCTATAAAATGCCTCTTGCCATCACTTGTGGATGGGCCTAAAACATTGAGCATTAAGATAGCCATAAAACCATAAAGATGTGAGAAAGATCAGATGAGTCCCTCAGAACGTATTCCTCCCTAAAGCCCCACCCCCGCCTTCTACCTTATATCCCTTGGATCTCACTAGATATTTGGCCATTTATGTGTTTATTTCTATATAGTTATAGGTGTGTGTGTGTGTGTGTGTGTGTGTGTGTGTGTGTGTGTGCGTGCATGCTCAGTCGTGTTTGACTCTTTGCAACCTCATGGACTGTAGCCCGCCAGGTTCCTCTGCCCATGGGATCTTCCAGGCAGGAATACTGGAGTGGGTTGCCCCTTCTTCCTGCAGGGGATCTTCCCAACCCAGAGATCGAACCTGTGTCTCTTGCATCTCCTGCACTGGCAGGTGGATTCTTTCCCACTGTGCCACCTGGGAAGCCCCATAGGTATAGTCAGCTGTGTGGTGCCTGTAGTTATTTGTTTTTATATGCTTGGTCATGATTTTTAAATGTTTTTCTTGTAACCTCACTGTATTATAAGTATTCTAATGTATCTGAAAATATGTTACACAATGTAAAGCACTGGCCACATGTAAGGTATTAAAGCCACAAAGCTAAAATCAACATTCTGGGGACTTCTCTGGTGGTCCAGTGGGTAAGACACCTTGCTCACAATGCAGGGGGCCTGCTTCAATCACTAGTCAGGGAACTAGATCCCATATGCTGCAACTAACACCCTGCACAGCAAATTAAGTAAATATTCTTTAAAAAATAAAGTTGGCATTGTGAGGACAATGGATCAACTTAGACTAGATTTCTTTTTAAAATTCTATATCTACTTAAGATATGAGAAAGCAGTATAAATGGAACAGGAAATGATCGTATAAAGGTAACCTATGATAATGATACACTTTGTACTATAATTGGGATATTAAGTTTACTCAGTAGGTTAGTGTATTTTGCTCAGCTTTATGTTTCGTTATTTGAGAAACATAGCATAAAGTAAACGGTAGCATTAAAAGCCAGACTCATTGCAATTTATTTTTATAGCATACTGCATAACAACCTGAGCTGAAAGTACATTCAGGCACTGAGACTTAAATCCCTAAAGGTAAGTAGTTCCATAAACAGATGTGATCATGGATTCTGGGTTTATTTGCTTGTGGCAAAAATAAAAGTACCAACTCAATAAGTTTTAATTTATAGGCATCTACACCAGATAGCCTTTGGGCACTTCGAACAAAACTGATTAAAAATAAAATTTAGGAAAATAAAACCTAATCTGCCCCATTTCTCCATTCACACCAGGGAATATAAATTCCTCAGTCAGCTAGGGGAGAGAGTCCTCCATGCCTCCTCGAAGTACTTTCCTGGAATAGCAGCTCTGCTCTGCAAGAGACACTTAAGATTGCCTGCATTCCTGGACACTTGAGAATGTGAAAGAGGAGCCAGGGACAGTTTTCAGGTAACCATGGCTTCACCTAACCTGTGGTCATGCAAATAGGCAAAGCGTCTCTGTTCTTACCCATGGAAAATATTATCTGCCTTTTTTCTGTAGCAACAATGTCCTTTACAGATTCAGTCAGACACGACCGAGTGACTAACACACACACACACAACTTTCTTTACATATTCATATACAAGTACTATATATATATGCATAGCACATATATATGGCACATACATACACATATGTATATGTATATGTATATGCATGTGTGCATGCTGGATCCCTTCAGTCACGTACAACTCTTTACAACCCGATGGACTAGAGCCTGCCATGCTCCTCTGTCCATGGGATTCTCCAGGCAAGAAGACTGGAGTGGATTGCTGTGTCCTTCTCCAGGGGATCTTCCCCACCAAAGGATCAAACGGACATCTGTTATGTCTCCTGCATTGGTAGGTGGCTTCTTTACCACTGGAGCCATATAGGAAACCCAGATATGTGCATACATGTATATGTGTGTGTGTGTGTGTGTGTGTGTGCACGTTGGGGTACTGGTACCTAACATATACCTGAACAGCAACAAGTTCTATTATTCTACCACTGGACATATGATATACGGAAAAAGCTTTATTAATGCAAAATATAAATAATAGAACAAAAAAGCAGGTGTGTGGGCCTGACCTTGAAAAGTAGGTCTTTTCATCGCAGGGCCTACTTACCTCACATTTTCTTCTTCCAGGGTCTCACTTGTGAATTCCAATATGTCAGCAGCTGTCCCCACAAACATAAGGAGAAGTTGAGAGAGTTGATCCCGAGTGATCCCACTTCCAATGGGGAGAAGCCATCTTCCAATTATTAGCATTAGAAGGAATGTCTGATGGAGTCCCAAAGTCCAGACTTTCTCACATACTGTAGATAAGTTATTTACAAAAACTTTGGCCTGTTTAACAGAAATGTTATACAGACAGAGGAATTATGAACTAGAACCTTATAAAGGCCTTTTTCACCATGGTTTTCAATGAAGAGTCAGCTTTTGTGGAAGAGCATTTCCAGAAAATGATTCTTCATTTATTAAAGAAAGTCAAACTCTTTTTAGCTGAATAATCTTATAAAAAAGAAAAAATGCTAATGTCTCTTTAAAATGGGGCAGCCTTATAACTGAAAGTAATTTAAATGTTTTACTTAGTAGTGAGGTTGTACTTATATTTTAAATGCTAATTTTGCAACTTTTCACAGACAGTTTCTCATATTATTTCATTAGTCTCTGTAATAAGTATAACACATAGCAACATTTTTTAAATTCCATATTAAAATTTTTTAATTCCTATATTTTTATAGATTTCAAATTTGAATTTACTAATCTGGTAATATTTTCAGCATGGTAAAGATCTTCTCCTTTGATTTTTATTTCTTTAAAATACTATCAAAGGAGAAAACATGTATAATGTTTATTACCTAAAAGAAACAGAATAATTATAAGGTTATTTTTATTCTGAACATTTATTATTAAAAAATCTATAAGCAAGCAACCAAATTTCTTCTGCCCTTATTCTTGGACTCTGGAGAAATTTTCCATCCCATTAATGTATTGCAAATACTATCTCTTGCCCACTTAACATCTAGTGTTCAATATCTTATTGGCCTTATAGGTTATGATCTTCTAAAGACTACAGGGGTGTAGATCTCCAGTGGATGGACAGTGATTCCAACTGATTTATACAAGTGACTTAACTATATTTCTACAAATTTATTTACCCCTCTTGATCACATGCTGAGGTCAATGTAAAGGTGATGGGAGAGAAAGATACATCAGTATGCTAACCTGATTGAAACCATGCAAGAAGATCAATAACCTTTCATTTGCACATTGCATTATATGTCTTCTACGACTCTTCCCATTGGCTGTTGTTAGTCACTAAGTCATGTCTGACACTCTTGCGACTCCATGGGCTCTAGTCCTCCAGCCTCCTTGATCCATGGGATTTTCCAGGCAAGAATACCGGAGTGGGTTACCATTTTCTCCTCCAGGGCATCTTCCCCACCCAGAGATCAAACCCATGGCTCCTGCATT
Organism: Bison bison bison; assembly: GCF_000754665.1. Lineage (NCBI taxonomy): Eukaryota > Metazoa > Chordata > Mammalia > Artiodactyla > Bovidae > Bison > Bison bison. Next base: position 4,788,313 of record NW_011494952.1, on the reverse strand, counting down.
GGCAGGAGGACTCTTGACCACTGCGCCACCAGGGAAACACTGATGAGTCTTTCCAAACATCTTATTTGATTCTTACAGGATGCGTGTTGTAGTAGTTGCTGTTGAGTTGCTAAATCATGTCTGACTCTTACAACCCCATGGAATGTAGACCACCAGGTTCGTCTGTCCATGGGATTTCTGAAGCAAGAACACTGGAGTGGGTTGCCATTTCCTTCTCCAGGGGATCTTCCTGACCCAGGGATTGAACCTGTGTCTCCTGCTTGGCACTCCTCTCTACCACTGAGCCACCTAGGATATAGGAATGTATGCTAGCAGGGTAAATATGAATGTTTTCAATTACCAGATGATAAACTGAGAGACAGTGAGGTTGATTTGTTCAAAGTGACATGAGTAAGCTGTGACTGAAGGTTGAATTAGAACCCAAAACTAGTTCTGTTAAGCTCAATAGAATCAATAGCCTATCTTACTATTGAAAACATGGTTCAGTGAAAGGGGCCTTAGTCTTGAGAGTCTCATAGGCCGTAGTTAGTTTGCCAAATATCAAACATGAGAAGAACAAAGAACAGATTCTATTTTGGCTGAAAACCTTCCCTATTGTTAATATAAGCACCTAAAAATATAAAGGGCAGAGGACATCAAGAAGGCAGAGGAGTAAGTGGACAGTACATCTTTCTCCATGGCTACATCAGGAATACACTTTCAGACACAGAAGTGCATGCAGAACACCAGCTGAGAGCAGACAGGAGTATGTGACCAGTGGAAAAGAATATACAGAACCATGCAAAACTCAGTAGGATGAAGGAACTAGGGGGAGAAACAGGAGTGTTAACAGGACAGGACCTGCCTTCAGCGGGTGGGGGAACTGAAGCAGGGGTCACCCAATCCCCACATTGGGGCAATCGTCTGAGTCAGAGGAGAAACATTTAAGGATGAGAGTGAAACAGCTGATCTGTGGCAGCCTAAATGGAAAGAGAATCAGACAGTCCTTGTTGCAGCCTACATACCCCAGACAGGAATGCTGGTCCCTCCAAATGTGCAGCAGCTGGGAGCTGGAGTTTAGGGATTGTGGAGCAATCCCAGGGCAAGGACTGCTGTTGACTGAGAAAGATGGAGTGAGGGGATGTGAGGCAGGAGATTGTGATGGGAAATGCCGGTAGAGGAAAGCCAGGCAGC
>NW_011494952.1:4762969-4787040 GCF_000754665.1 Bison bison bison | reverse complement strand
GTGGGTGGAGCCATGACCGTAGCCTCTGTCTCCCCACAAGCCAGCATCCGCAGCTGAACAATAGAGATGCTGGCCCATTCTAAAGCCTAATGCACTGAACTACAGAGTAGGACCCCACTGAGGGTGCTCCTTTAAATGGCTGATGCACCAGTCTACAGAGTAGGACTCCAGCCAGAGGGCCCCCCTCTATGTGCCTGATGCACTGAACTACAGAATAGGACCCCAGGCAAGGGAGCTTTCCAAGTACCTCAACGAGTGGAGCTACAGAGAAAGACTGGCCAAAGAGGCCTTCTGATCGCCAGCTACAAGAGGCTTGAAAAAGACTCTGATAGGGCCATAACTCCTGTGGCCGAGGCAGTCCGTGTTCCTGCATGCTTGGCACTGCCAGGGTCCCCACAAGACAAGCAGTGGTGCCACCTTCATGCTCAACTCTCACTGGGGCAGAGCTGCCACAGGCAAAAAAAGTCTTGTGTCTATGCACACAGGTTCACTTTAGTTGTGTCCGACTCTTTGCAACCCTGTAGACTGTGGCCTGCCAGGCTTCTTTGTCAGAGAGGGGGGCTCTCCAGGCAAGAATACTGGAGCATATTGGCCAATACTGGTTGCCATACTCTTCTAGAGTACTGTATTTCCTGCTGCCATAGCCACCAACTCCCCTGAGTACCTGGTGCTGCCAGAACCCCTCTAACTCAAGCAGCTGCCACCTCCACACCTGGCCCTCAAAGGGGCAAACCCGAGTCCTCCAGGGCAGCCTCAGGAGCAAACCCCAGTGGATGGCCCACATATAGAGGTGGAAATAAAACCACAATCGAAACCCAGGGGCAGTGTGGCTAAGGAAGAAGACCCAAAAACCTTCCCACCAGCTGTACAAGCTGCAGATTAAATCCATGATCAACTAGGTAGACTGTATGTCTATGGAATATATAAAAGGCCATTGAGAGCTCCCACAAAAGAAAACGCACTAGTTCTGATAGCTGTGGACATTGGAGACAAGAACCCACTGGAACAGGATCAGATTAGAATCTGAGCTGCCCCCACAGCAGGTCCAGAGATCAGCAAGCACAGTGTTGGAGGGCATCCTAGGGAGGTAAGGTGGACTGTGTCTCCCAGCGAGGGAAAGGACTCTGACTGCAGTGACTCAGGAAAAACATTTATTATTCTTATTTTTTGACTTGTTCTGTAGATTCTTTTAGATTTTTCCCCCTTTTCCCCCCTCTGTTGTAGTTGTCAATATTATTGGCACTATGAAATCCAATTAGGCTTTAGAGCTTTTCTTTTTTTTTTCCTCAGTCACATTTTTTATTGTTGTTATAAACTTCTGCCTCTCTGTAGGGCTTTTGCAGTTTTGTGGAGTTTTCCTTTTTTATTTTTCGTTTCTCTTTTTTTCAATTTTAATTTTTAGTTTTTTAAACTTATTATTATTTCTACATTTATTCTTTTGTTGGCTTTTCCTACTGTTCTTTTCCCCTTGCAGTTAATCTTTAACAAATATAAATCTTCCTTATCTACCTCTGTCTAACTTTGCATGTATATTCTTTTATTCTTTTCTTTCTCTCCTTTCCTCTCAACATATTTGTTAGTTTTATTTTCATTGCTTTATTGCACAGTTTGCATCTTGCTTTAGTTTTGTTTTCCTGTTTGTGCTTTAGTTAGTTTTGTTCTGGTAGATATAATTTTTGGTTTCCTTAGTTTGCCAGGTCAATCTATTGTACTTTATTTTTGCTGGGCTGTTTTGATTTTGCTTATGGGTATATATGTATATTCAGTCACACCTTTTATTGTTGTTATAAACCTCTCCCTCTACATGGGGCTTTTGCAGTTTTGAGGCATTTCCTTTTATTTTCTCTATTTTCTCTCTTCTTTTTTTCCTTTTCTCTTTTTTATAATTGCAATTTTTAATTTTTTTAAACTAAATTTTTTCTATATATTCCTTTGTTTGCCTTTCCTACTATTCTCTTCCCCTTGCAGTTAATCTTTAATGTATATAAATCTTCTGCACCTACGTCTATTTAAATTTGCATATCTATTCTTTCTTTTTTTTCTTTCATTCCTTTCCTCTCAACATATTTGTTAGTTTTGCTTTCATTGCTTTATTCCCCACTTGGTACCTTGCTTTAGTTTTGCTTTCCAGTTTGTGCTTTAGTTAGTTTTTTTCTTAAGTAGTAAATATAATTTTTGATTTTCTTTGTTTGTTGGGTCAATCTACTGTAGTTTATTTTTGTTGGACTGTTTTGACTTTTCTCATGGGTGTATATGTATATTCCATTATTTTAATTATTATTTGCCTGATTTTGTAACTACCATTTGTCTGGGGTTCATCTCTGGTTTCCCATCTTTGGATATTTGTTTTAATCTTACTTAATGCCATAACAAACCACTTGTGGAGTCTTCATTCCTGACCAGAGATCAAGCTCTGAGCCTTTGGAGTGGGAGAACTGACTCCAAGACCCTAGACTACCAGAGAACTAACCTTAGGGAGTATCAGATAGTGAGAACTCACACAAATGAAACCACTTGAATACCAGACCCAGCATCACCCAACCACCAGTAGCACCCTGTGCAGAATGCCTCATCTAAACAATGAAAAAACCAAAAATACAAACCCAATCATCAGCAGACAGGAGTACCACCTCACTCAGCCTTGCCCATCAGAGAAAAACAAACAAAAACTCAACACAAATCTCACCCTATAAGAAGCTTACACAAACCACTGGACCAACCTTAGGAGGGCAGAAACCAAAAGGAAAAAAGAATTCAACCTTGAAGCCTGGGAAAAGGAGACCTCAAACACAATAAGTTAAAATAATAAATAATGAGAAGGCAGAGAAATACTACACAAATGAAGGAAAAAGTCCAATAAATGTCCAAAGTCCAAATAAATGAAGAGGAAACAGGAAAACTACCTTTAAAAGAATTCAGAATAATGCAAATAAAGATGATCAAGAATAATGAAAATAAAGATGATCAAAACCCTTAAAACAAAATGGAGAAAATGGAAGTACCAATTAATAAAGACCTAGAAGAATTAAAGAAAAAACATAAGAGACAAACAACACAATAACTGAAATTAAAAATACTCTAGAAGGAATCACTAGCAGAATATCTGAAACAGAAGCTGGAAGATAAAATGGTGGAAATAACGTCTGAAATGCAGAACAAAGTAAAAGGAATGGAAAGAACTGAGGATAGTCTCAGACCTCTGGGACAATACCAAACACACCAACATTCGAATTATAGGGTTCCCAGAAGAAGAACTCTTGCCTGGAAAATCCCATGGACGGAGGAGCCTGGTAGACTGCAGTCCATGGGGTCGCTGAGGGTCTGACACGACTGAGCGACTTCACTTTCACTTTTCACTTTCCTGCATTGGAGAAGGAAATGGCAACCCACTCCAGCGTTCTTGCCTGGAGAATCCCAGGGATGGGAGAGCCTGGTGGGCTGCCGTCTATGGGGTTGCACAGAGTCAGACACGACTGAAGTGACTTAGCAGCAGCAGCAGAAGAAGAGAAAAAGAAAGGGTTTGAGAAATTTTTTTAAGAAATTATAGTTGAAATTTTCCCCAACATGGAAAAGGAAATAGCCAAGAGGCACAAAGAGTCCCATACAGGATAAACCCAAGGAGAAACACGCCAAGACACATACTAATCAAACTAACAAAGACTAAACACAAAGAAAGTATATTAAAAACAGCAAGGGAGAAGCAACCAGTAACATACAAGGGAAACCCCATATGCTTAACAGCTAATCTTTCAGCAGACTCTGCAAGCCAGAAGGGAATGGCAGGATATGTTTAAAACACTGAAAGGGAAAAATCTCCAACCAAGATAACTACCCAGCAAGGATCTCATTCAAAATTGATGGAGAAATAAAAAGCTTTTCAGATAAGCGAAAGTTAAGAGAATTCAGTACCAGGAAACCAGCTTTACAACAAATGTTAAATGGAATTATATAGTCAAGAAATACAAAAGAAAAAAGATCTACAAAATCAACCCCAAAGAACTAAGAAAATGGCAATAGGAACATATATATCAATAACTACTTTAAATATAAATGGATTAAATGCTCCAGGCAAAAGACACAGACTGGCTGAATGGATACAAAAACAAGACCCATATATATTCTGTCTACAAGAAACCCACATCAGACCTAAAGACACATATAGACTGAAAGTGAGAGGATGGAAAAATATATTCCATGCAAACGGGAGGCAAAGGAAAGCTGGAGTAGCAATCCTCATATCAGACAAAATAGACCTTAAAATAAAGATTACAAGCTACAAGGAAGGACACTACATAGTGATCAAAGGATCAATCCAAGAAGAAGACAGAACATTTGTAAATATCTATACACTCAACATAGGAGCACCTTAATACATAAGACAAACACTAACAGACATAAAAGGAGAAATTGACAGTAACACAATAATAGTAGGAGATTTTAACATCCCACTCACACCAATGGACACATCATCAAAACAGAAAATTAATAAGGAAACACAAGTCTTAAATGATACATTAGATGAGATGGATCTCATTGATATCTTCAAGACGTTTCATCAAAATGCAGAATACCTTCTCAAGTGCACATGGAACATTCTCCAGGATAGACCACATCTTGAGTCACAAATTAAACCTCAGTTATTTAAAAACATTGAAATCGTATCAAGCATCTTCTCCAACCACAGTGCTATGAAGCTAGATGTCAATTACAAGAAAAAAGCTGGAAGAAACACAAACACATGGAGATTAAACAACACATTAAAAAATAATGAACAGGTTACAGAAGAAATCAAAAGGGAAATCAAAAAATTTCTAGAAACAAATTACAATAAAACATGACAACTCAAAACCTATGGGATGCAGCAAAATCAGTTCTAAGACGAAGTTTTAGCAACATAATCCTACCTCAAGAAACAAGAAAAACATTGAATAGACAACCTAACTTTACACCTAAAACAACTGGAAAAAGAAGAACAACAAAGAAAACAAAAACACAAAATTAGTAGAAGGAAAGAAATGATAAAGATCTGAGCAGAACTAAATGAAAAATAAAGAATGAAACACTATTAAAGGTTAATAAAACTTAAAGATGGTTCTTTGAGAAGATAAACACAATTGACAAATCTTTAGCCAGACTCATCAAGAAGAGAAGAGAGAAGAATCAAATCAACAAAATTAGAAATGAAAAAGGAGAGGTTACAACAGATAATGCAGAAATCCAAAGGATTATAAAAGACTTATGAACAACTATATGGCAATAAAATGGATAACCTGGAAGAAATGGACAGTGTTAGAAAAGTTCAATCTTCCAAGACTGAACCAGGAAGAAATAGAAATTATGAACAACCCAATTGCAAGCACTGCAATGGAAGCTTTGATAAAAAATCTGCCAAAAAAAACAAAAGCCCAGGACCAGAGGGCTTCACAGGAGAATTCTATCAAATATTTAGAAAAGAGCTAATGCCTATACTTCTAAAACTCTTTCAAAAAATTGCAGAGGAAAGAACACTTCCAAACTCATTCTATGAGGCCACCATCACCCTGATACCAAAACCAGATAAAGACAGCACAAAAAAAGAAAACTACAGGCCAATATCACTGATGAACTTAGATGCAAAAATCCTTAACAAAATTTTAGCAAACAGAATTCAGCAACACATCAAAAGGCTCATACACTATGATCAAATTGGGTTTATTCCAGGGATGCAAGGATTCTTCAATATACAGAAGTCAATCAATGTGATATACCATATTAACAAATTGAAAGATAAAAACCATATGATCATCTCAATAGATGCAGAAAAAGCCTTTGACAAAATTCAGCACCCATTTATGATTAAAACTCTTCAAAAAATGGGCATAGAAGGAACCTACCTCAACATAGTAAAGCCCATATATGGTAAGCCTATAGAAAACATTATTCTCAATGGTGAAAACCTGAAAGTATTCTCCCTAAGATCAGGAACAAGACAAGGGTGTACACTTTCGCCGCTATTATTCAACATAGTTCTGGGAAGCTAGCTACAGCAACCAGAGAAGAAAAAGAAATAAAAGGAATCCAGATTGGAAAAGAAGTAAAGCTCTCACTGTTTGTAAATGACATGATACTGTACATAGAAAACCCTAAAGATAGTATCAGAAAATTACTAGAGGTAATCAGTGCATTTAGCAAAGTTTCAAGATACAAAATCAATACACAGAAATTACTTGCATTTCTATATGCTAACAATGAAAAATCAGAAAGAGAAATGAAGGAATCAATCCCATTCACCATTGCAACAAAAAGAATTAAATATCTAGGAATAAACTTATCTAAGGACACAAAAAAACTGTACACAGAAAATTATAAAACACTAAAGAAAGATATCAAAGATGACATAAACAGATGGAGAGATACTCCATGTTCCTGGGTAGGAAGAATCAATATTGTGAAAATGACTATACTACCAAATGCAATCTACAGATTCAATGTGATCCCTATTAAATTACCAATGGTGTTTTTCACAGAACTAGAACAAAAATTTCACAATTCATATGGAAACATAAAAGACCCCAAATAGCCAAAGTAGTCTTGAAAAAGAATAATGGAGCTGGAGGAATCAACCTTCCTGACTTCAGATTATGCTACAAAGCTACAGTCATCAAGACAGTATGGTCCTGGCACAAAAACAGAAATATAGACCAATGGGATAAGAAAGAAAGCCCATAAATAAACCCATGCACCTATGGGTACCTTATTTTTGACAAAGGAGGCAAGAATATACAATGGGGCAAAGATAGCCTCTTCAATAAACGGTGCTGTTTAGGTCTTTTTTTTAGCACAATAAATGGTGCTGGGAAAACTGGACAGCTGCATATAAAAGAATGAAATTTGAACACTTTCTAACACCATCCACAAAGATAAACTTAAAAGGGATTAAAGATCTAAACGTGAGACCAGAAACTATAAAAACTATAAAACTATAAAAACTCTTAGAGGAAAACATAGACAGAACACTCGATGACATAAATCAAATCAAGATCCTCTATGACCCACCTCCTAGAGTAATGGAAATAAAAACTAAAGTAGACAAGTGGGACCTGATTAAACTTGAAAGCTTTTGCACAGCAGAGGAAACTAAGCAAGGTGAAAAGACAACCCTCAGAATGGGAGTAAATAATAGCAAATTAAACAACTGACAAAGGATTAATTTCCAAAATATACAACTCAATCCCAGAAAAACAAACAACCCAAGCAAAAAGTGGGAAAAAGACCTAAACAGACATTTCTCCAAAGAAGACATACAGATAGCTAACAAACACACGAAAAGATGCTCAGCATCCCTCATTATTAGAGAAATGCAAATCAAAACTATTATGAGGTACCACCTCACACCGGTCAGAATGGCCATCATCAAAAAGTCTACAAACAATAAATGCTGGAGAGGGTGTGGAGAAAAAGGAACACTCTTGCACTGTCGGTGGGAATGTAAATTGATACAGCCACTATGGAAGATGGTATGGAGATTCTTTAAAAAAATAAGAATAAAGCCACCATATGACCCAGCAATCTCACTCCTAGGCATATACCCTGAGGAGGCCAAGACTGAAAAAGACACATGTTCATTGCAGCACTGTTTACAGTAGCTAGAACATGGAAGCAACCAAGATGTCCACGGACAGATAAAGAAGTTGTGGTACATATACACTGTGGAATATTACTCAGCCATAAAAGGAACACATTTGAGTCAGTTATGAGGCAGATGAACCTGGAACCTATTATACGGAGTGAAGTAAGTCAGAAAGAGAAAGATAAATATTGTTCAGTTCAGTTCAGTCACTCAGTCGTGTCCGACTCTGCGACCCCATGAATCACAGCACGCCAGGCCTCCTTGTCCATCACCAACTCCCAGAGTTCACTCAGACTCACGTCCATCGAGTCAGTGATGCCATCCAGCCATCTCATCCTCTGTCGTCCCCTTCTCCTCCTGCCCCCAATCCCTCCCAGCATCAGAGTCTTTTCCAATGAGCCAACTCTTCCCATGAGGTGGCCAAAGTACTGGAGTTTCAGCTTTAGCATCATTCCTTCCAAAGAAATCCCAGGGCTGATCTCCTTCAGAATGGACTGGCTGGATCTCCTTGCAGTCCAAGGGACTCTCAAGAGTCTTCTCCAACACCACGGTATTCTAATGCATATATATGGAATCTAGAAAAATGGTACTGAAGAATTTATTTACAGGATAGCAATGGAGAAACAGATATAGAGAATAGAGTTATGGACATAGGGAGAGGGGAGGTGAGAGTGAGATGTATGGAAAGAGTAACATAGAAACTTACATTATCATATGTAAAATAGATGGCCAAGGAGAATTTACTGAATGGCTCAGGAAACTCAGTCAGGGCCTCTGTATCAATCTAGAGGGGTGGGATGGGGAGGAAGATGGGAGGGAGTTTCAGAAGGGAGGGTATATATGTATTCCTCTGGCTGATTCATGTTGAGATTTGGCAGAAAACAACAAAATTCTGTAAAGCAATTATCCTTCATTAAAAACTAAATTAATTTTAAAAATATATATAGGGCAGATCCCAATCTTTTCATTATATCATTCCTTCAGAATTGTCTGTATCTCTCTTTGTACATAGGTCGTCTGATCCAAGTGTTAAAGGTTCCTTAATACTGCAAGTTAAATATATTTATTAATGCATATAAGATATATATGCCCATTAGGCTTGTTAAATATATTCAATAATAGTGCAAAATACAATTTTCTTGTGACTTTCTGAGCCAAACAATTGGTGAATTTCCCTAGGGAAGAATGAGCTGAAAAGTATAGAAAGTGGTATTCTCACCAAATGAAAAGGTGATTTGTTAGATCCCTTAACATACAATGAGAAAGCTCTCACCGTCGCAATGAGATCGTCTGCTCTGTTGGTATGTTCAGCTGACAACAGAGTTTGATTGAAGTTTTCTTTTCTGCTGGTATTCTGTGACAATCCTCCAAATTGGCTACTGCAATACTAAGAAGTATTTGTAAAAAAGCAATGTGTCAGAAAATATCACAGTAGGCAACATTTAAGATGGCTTCAGTGTATCTAAGAGATTATGAGCAAAGATGTGAAGTTTCTGTAGTAAAGCATAAACATTTTCAAAAATCAGAATATAGCCTTGAGATAGAAACCTTTTTCAGTTAATATGAGGAAAGAATCAACTATACATGTCTCATTTTCCCACAAGTCTATGAGGCTGTAGATGCTCTAAGTTCATTGTGGAGAGCTATAGAATTTATGAATTGATCTCTGGGGTCCATTTCTTAAATCATGAAACAATTATAAAACAAACCAACAACCAATGAAAGCATGTATGATCTTGGTCAAAGCATTCATTCTATGATTTTATTACTTGTTCAGAGCCTCTTTATCTAAAATACCATTTTGCTAATGTAGGTAATTCAGTTACTTTCAGTCATGTCTGTTAAGCACTGTAACAATCCCCCCAAAATGATAATAATAAATTAACATATCTACCCATCAACATATACATTTTACATCACTCTAGAGGCCAATTTAGATTTATAGAAAAGTTAACAATAGACCTAAAATAAATGGCATTTCCCCCTCCTTATTCTTTCATTTTGCATGTAAATTTCTTTATATGAACTATGTGTGATTTTTAATCCAACCAGAAGCTGAGAATCTGAGGTAAAGAAAGAAAAGAGAAAAGTACATAAGAGAGGAAAGGTGTTGTACTTGAAAATGTAAGTGTAGCCAATGATTATTTCACAAACTCATTAAGAAAAAAACAGACTGATTTAAAAAAAACAACTGCAGAGCTAACATACATTTGAAGTGCACACAAACACACCCACACACACACACAAACACAACCACCACTGCACATCCATGATCACACACTTGGATTTAGAGAGAATTTTTTTAATGCTATCACTGAGAAGTATATTTTTCTTAATTAATTCTGGATACTTCATTGATCATTCTATGAGCTACTTGGAAAAGTAGAAAGGAAAGTCTGTCAAGAAGCTATTTTTTTTCCCTTCCATCGAGACAACTAGTGTTATGGATGGGAAAAAAAAAAAAAAAAAACTAGTGTTATGGGTGAAATGACAAGAATAATTAAGAAAAATGGCCATGTGCCATATCTCTAAGAGCAAAACTGTAGTTGTTTGCACACTTTTTTCTATATAGCTAAGGCTCCAAGAAAAGATAATGAAGATAACAAATTAAATCTTTGAACCAAGCAACAAATCCTCATTGCAGGAGTTCTGTGACTCTAAGAACCTAATGTTCAATAGGAAACATATTTGAACACTTCTTGGCAGGCATGAAAGCAGATTGTATATTAAAAGTGGTGACCTTGATATGTTTTTCACATTCTTATCACTAAAAATCCATAGACATCTTGTTATTTTTTAAAAATAGTCATCTGTACTGCAGCATAAGATAACATGATGGCAAATGGCTTTGTAGCTCATATTATGGTATAAAGACCAGAGTCCCTGTTCATTCTTAGAATTCTGTTTGTTATAAATTGATGCAACTTTATTTTAAGTGGCAGTTGTGTTGGATTGCACAGAACAAACTCCTAAGATTTAACCTGACTTATATTGGTTTTATGGTAATACTGTTTACAATCAGCATTATATAAGTGAGTTACATGGATGATCGGGGTGCCAAAAAGTCACTTTTTCATGGCCTATGTCTGAAAAGCTTTAAAAGCATTCCTTTGGTTCAAACCACACATCTTCAAGACCAGAATATTTCCATTGCTTTAATTGTGCCAATTCATAAATAGACTTGCTGGGAGGGATTGGGGGCAAGAGGAGAAAGGGACGACAGAGGATGAGATGGCTGGATGCCATCACTGACTCGATGGACGTGACTCTGGGTGAACTCCGGGAGTTGGTGATGGACAGGGAGGCCTGGCGTGCTGCGATTCATGGGGTCGCAAAGAGTCAGACACGACTGAGCGACTGATCTGATCTGATCTGAAGAGTTAAGGTCATAATTGTTGTCACAAACATTTTCTTTCCATTCGTGTAGACCCAGTCAGATTCAGAAGTGAAGGTACAGAATTGATCATCTAAGGGAAATGTTGTCATGAAATAGGTCAGGATGTTTTTTGAATGCCAAGTCATAGGTTAGAATGTTTAGGGTGTAGAGTAAATGGAAAATGTGAAAGCAAATTAAATTATCCTTTTCCATCATGAAACATTCAGATGATTTTGATGTAAATTGCTGTAAAACATAAAACACATTATTGAAAAAGGCAGTATGATTTAATGAACTAGGGGTTAAGACCCAGGTTCTGAACCCCAGAACTGCTGTTGATTAGCTGTGTGGCCTTGGGAAGATTACTTAACCTTGCTGAATTTCAGGTTCCTATTCTCTAACATAGAAGTCTACATACCATGTCTAACTTAAGGAGTTGCTGGGTATACGAATGAGAAAATGAGAAAAGTATCTGAAAATAGTTTGAAATAAAGAACTATATGAAAATGTATGATATGATTATTATCATAACCAAGATTTCCTACATGAATAGACTAAGAATTTCTGTACCTTCCTTTATTCTGCCATTTTTTATTTCTTTAAATGCAATTCCAATACTTTTTTGTCTCTCACTTTTTTCTACTTCCAACTCTGCCCACCCTGCCCAATTCACAATCTGGGCATTCATTGTAATTCTCAGTGTCAAAATGAGTCAGATCCATTACTGCTAAAGGTCCAATTTCTTTTGTAGTGTGAAAATTAGAGAGGTACTGCCCAGGGCCCAAACATCTCTTTTTTTATTATTATTATTAAAAAGAGAGTTTTTGGTTGCGTGCTATTTGTTGTAATGGGATTTGACCTGTATATCAATTAACTGTGCAAACCTTTATACTATAAAAGCATTTGGGTAAGTGAATTGTTATTGCGGATGATAACCATGTCATAGAATTGGATGTGAAAAAAAAAAAGCGATTCAAGTCACCAGAGCTTATTCCCATACCCCTGAAAGTAGTAAGTAGTAAGGAAATTAAAAGTCTCTTCATATCCTAAAAGCTATAGTAACTCGAACGAACCAATCTACTGTGACAAAACTTCTTTTGTATAAACATAGAGACAGCTTTTTACATTAATATTCTTTAGACAGGAGATTTAGGCAGACAGATGTCTTCTTCATGCCTACATTATTGGTACATGCATGTGGAGTTCTGCAAAACTAGTCCACAGAACTAAACTCCCCTCTGTGTGCCTAAAATGTTGAGCAAGCATTTTCCAGATAAGGTTTGAATATCTGAAACATGTATCAGAGGCTTAACTTTGCTATAAAGTGACCTTCTGTAGCAAAGTAATCTGTGATAGTCTCACAGATTTTACCAGTAAAGATACTACACTATTATTATATCATAACTACAGTTCATCTATAACACATAATCCTGTAACCTGAGCCCTGAGGATGTGAAGTCCAGGCTGCAGTTTAATGGACTGGACTAACTGCCCCCCCTCCAGTGTCATACAGGAGCACTGATGACCATCAGCGGCTGAATCCAGCCTAGATCCTGCTACCTGGGGTTGCCCACGTAAGAAGTAATTCAGTGAAAAATCAGCACCTGTCTCTAGAGCGGGATGGGGCGAGGCATGGGAGTGAGGTTCAGGAGGGAGGGGATATAAGTCTGCTGCTGCTGCTGCTGCTGCTGCTAAATCGCTTCAGTCGTGTCTGACTCTGTGCGACCCCATAGATGGCAGCACACCAGGCTCCTCCGTCCCTGGGATTCTCCAGGCAAGAACACTGGAGTGGGTTGCTATTTCCTTCTCCAATGCAGGAAAGTGAAAAGTGAAAGTGAAGTCGCTCAGTCGTGTCTGACCCTCAGTGACCCCATGGACTGCAGCCTTCCAGGCTCCTCCGTCCATGGGATTTTCCAGGCAAGAGTACTGGAGTGGGGTGCCATTGCCTTCTCCGGATATAAGTCTACTTAGAGATTATTCATGTTGTTGTACAACATAAACTAGCACAACATTGTAAAGCAATTATCCTCCAATTAAAGAAATTTAAAAAATTAAATCACTGCCTCTATTTATAATTAGGGACTCATACTGGAAGCCACTGTTTCTTTTCTAGGTCAGTGTGGTCTTAATATATATAGCCTATCCTTCCTGATTGTGGGTTCCCTGGTTCCTCTCCTTTACACTTATTTTGGGGCACTTGAATCAAGTTCATATTTTACTAAGACAGCTCTTAGGACTTCAGAAGTGAATCTGCTATAACCTGCAAAGCCTGTATTTTAAAACAGACTATTTCAAATATCCCTTCCAAGGTTGACAGTATTTGTACAGCAGAGTACAGATGATGGAGTTCTGTTTTTGTTGTTCCTGTACATGTATGCTAAGTTGCTTCAGTCCTGTTTGACTCTTTGTGATCCTATAAACTATTGCCCACCTGGCTACTCTGTCCATGGGATTCTCCGGGCAAGAATACTGCGGTGGATTGTCATAGCTTCCTCCAAGGGTCTTCCCAACCCAGGGATCGAACCTATATCTCCTGCAGCTCCTGCATGGCAGACGGATTCTTTACCCCTGAGCCAAAGGGGAAAACGTCATTTTATAAGATGCTAGATGATTGGGCCTTGCCCATTCTTTTTTTTTAAATTTTTATTGGAGTATAGATGCTTTACAATATTTTATTAGTTTCTACTACTGTACAGCAAAGTGAATCAGCTATATGTATACATATATATACAGCCCTTTTGAATTCCTTTCCCATGTGGGTTACCATAGAGCACCGAGTAGGGTTCCCTGAGTTATACAGTAAGTTCTCATTAGTGACCCATTAGTTATCTATTTTGTACATAGTATCAATAGTATATATACAACAATCTCAATTCCCCAGTTCATCCCACCCACCCTCCGTTCCCTTGGTATCCATATGTTTGTTCTCTCTGTCTGTGTCTCTATTTCTGCTTTGTAAATAAGATCATCTATACTAATGTTTTTTTTCAAATTCCACATATATGCATTAATATATGATATTTTTCCTCTATTTCTGATTCACTTCACTCTAAGATACTGTCATGGGGCTTCCCAGGTGGCTCGGTGGTAAAGAATCCACCTGTCAGTGCAGGAGATGCAAGAGACATGGGTTCAATCCCTGGGTCCAGAAGATTCCCTAGAGTTGGAAATGGCAACTCACTGCAGTATTCTTGCCTGAAAAATTCCATAGACAGAGGAGCCTGGCAGGCTAGGATCCATGGGGTCAAAGAGTCCAACATGACTGAGCGACTAAGAATCACAGTCTGTCATACAGAGCCCTGCCCATTTTTAGTACAGTAACTCACTGAAGCTGCAAGGGATAAAACCAGAATTGTATACCCTTATGTAAACTGTAGCATATTGGAGGGGAAGTGTTAGGAACAAGACCTCTAACCCAGATTACTAATGAATACTCTTAAATCTTAAATGAAAGCAACACTTTTATTAGTTTAGACAGATCATGGATTCATTTCCTTTTTGCTGAGGGCTCTTATTTAGTCAATTCTTGATACCTCCAGTTCCTTAGAAAAGTGCATTTCTGACAGAAATTGGATTATAATAGGAATGTAGTTTATTGCTGAGTATTCAACTTTCCAAAAGTACATACCTGGGTTTCATGGTGCATTTCAAGAAGCCATAATGATGGAACAATGCTAATCAGATATAAAAATATGGCTGGTGAAAACCTGTGAATGAGGGGAAAAAATAGTTCAGCTTTTATAATTTTTTTTAAAAGAAAGAAAACAAGTGCACATACCCTGACCACACTGAGTCAAACCTTTTAATCTCCAGTATTTATTTGAAAGGGGAAAATGCATTATGTGATTCCTGCCATATGGATTACAGAGAAATGGAGCAACTGTAAAAGGCACTAGCAGCTGTCATTCTCACTGAATTTCTAATCCAATTAATAGATGTTAATTTTAATACGGTTTAATGGGACACTGCCAATTAGTCTCAGGCACAAAACGGGGTATTTTGTGTTTAATACGAAAGCAAATACAGCAACAGTAAATCTTGATTTTTGAATACTGTAATTTCAGGAAGGTTGCCTACATTTTTTAACATTAACCGGAAATTCTGAGAGCTCAAAAAATAACATTCTGCTAGAAGACAAAAATCAGTTGATAAGGAACAGGACTAAACAAAATCAACTGGCTTTGTGTGTTTCTGCTACACCCAGGAAAAATAAAAATACAGGCACACCTCATTTTATTGTGCTTTGCTTTACTGAGATTCATAGATACTGTGTTTTTCTTTACAAATTGAAGGTTGGTAGCAACCTTGCGTGAAGCAAGTTTGCCAGTACCATTTCTCCAACAGCATTTGCTCACTTTGTGTCACATATTTCAAATTTTCTTATTATTATTGTTCTGTGATCATTAATCTTGGATGTTATTTCTAAGATTCACTGAAGACTCAGATATAGCTGGCTATTTCTAACAATAAAGCATTGTTTAATTAAGCTTTGTTCATTGTTTTTTAAGACATAATGTGCACTTAATAGACTATGGCCTATTGTAAGTATACTTTTAAATGCACTGGGAAACCAGAAAATTCACGTGACTCTGTATTTCAGTGGTATGGAAATGAACGTCCATCTCCAAGGTATGCGTATACAAACAAACCACAGATGAAGGGTTTGGTATTTCTTTGAGGGCTATCTATAGTAATTATTTTCAGACTCAAATTCAGAGGGCAGTCCATAGAGAGGACTCTCATTTGTACTTGGACACATCAAATTTAAATGTTAGTTTTGCCACTGACCTCTCAGTTTGCTTCCTAATCGACAAAATGGGAACAGCCCCATAACAAAAACCATAGACTGGGTGGATTAAACAACAGAAATGTATTTTCTCACAGTTCTAGAGGTTGGAAGTTCAAAATCAGGCTTCCAGAATGGTTGGGGTTTAGTAAGAGCTCTCTTCCTGGTTTTTAGACAGCCACCTCCCACTGTGAACTCACATGGCCTTTCCTGAGTGCATACACTTCACAAGAAAAGAAAGTTTTCTCTCTTCTCTTCTTATGAAGCCACCAGTCTTAGTGAATTAGGACCCCATCCTTATGACCTCAATTAACTCTACCGACTTCCTAAAAGCTCTGTCTCTAAATATATTTACTCTGGGACTTAGGGCTTCAACATATGAATTTTGAGGCAACACAGTTCAGTCCACAGCAGTCACATTTATCTCTCAGGAATTTTTATTATTTAGTTGACCCTAGAACAACATGGAGATTAGGACTCTCTGTGTAGTTGAAAATCCACATATAACTCTGAGATCGACCCTCTATATGCACAGTTCCACATCCACAGATTCAACCAACCGTGGGTCATGAGGTACTGTAGTATGTATTTATTGAAAATAAGATGCATATAAGTGGATTTGCACAGTTCCAACCCATGTTGGAACTTTCTATAAAGCAGTGTCTGGCAGAGTTGTACATTCTGTAACAAGTAGCTGTTACATAATTATGGGATGTCATGCAATGAAAACACATCCTTCAAAATTTGAACTAAGATAAAAATTACATACTTTACAAATTTATTTCTTCCAATTGCATTTTATTTTAGATTGGACTCTTGTTTTATAAATAATCTTAAAACTGTAAATCAGTATAATTTTATTAAAATACTTTTAGTACATTCATGCGATGGTTTAAGATGACCTGAAAAATAGAAATGTTAATTGTTCAAAAACAGAATTTGAGATGAAAATCTACTAAAATCGTATGGTTATAATCCGGGGGAGGAGAAAGGGAGTGAATAAACCTAAATGGAGGAAAACATTTAGAATGGACTGTTTAAAGGCTGTTAACCTTTTCACTAATATCTCCTTTCAACTTCTGGGAAGAGAAAGAGAAAGGGCAAGTGAAAGCAATTCTTAAGAAAATCAGTATTTAAATAGATATTACCCTACCATCAATTTCCTGCAGAAATTAATTTGAAATAAAGGGTTATGGGTCATGATATTATTAGAATTTGACTTAGACAATGGTTGGGCTGCAGAAAGATATCCAAGGCCCCCATGTCAAACATGTTTTTAGAAAGAAAAGGAACACTTAATTCTTTGAACTCCCATATCAACGGAAACATCAGGAGAGAATATTTCCTTTGTGAAATTGGGGAAGGATATGAATTCTGGTTGGAAGGACAGTTGGAATATGTAAATCTTTTTTTTATATGTCGAATGTTGGCTGGACTGCAATTTTGTTGACTCTCTCAGGATTAATTTTAGGATTAACTGGCCTGGCAATACTGTTAAAATAATAATCTAGGGAAGCTATATACTGAACATATCATAGTTCTTGGAAGAGTTCAAGAATAAAATAAACAATCAATCACCCTTAATATCTTCTGTGCATAACATTTATTTCTACAATTGGAAAAAAGACTATCCTGTTTCAACATGTTTCCTCTAATTAGGAATCTAGTTATATATTTTAAAAAACATTCAAAATCCAGGATTTTGACTATAAATTCCCCAATCAGATACATATTCAAAGCCTCCTCCATTCCCCATCTTATCTCTACTTCCCTTTCCTCTACCACATCCTATCAAGCTGAGCAACTCAGGAGTTTCAACTTGCTGTGTATTTAAAATGAAACAAAACAAAATGTTTTGGAAACTTTCCCTTGTTCCATCCCTCTTTGTCAGACCTATTTGACATCTGTGAAAGGGAGTGGGAATCCCATTAAGCACCTGAGAATTAATCATATTCAAGTCAAGAGCATGTGAGTCCATTGTCTTCCTCCTCCTCCACCCCTGTTCCTGACCCTCTTAACCCTATACCTAAGAGGATTTGCTGGAATTCCCAAAGGCTTCCAGGAGAATTACCAAGGAAATGCCTAGTCCACAAAGTGATCAATAGCAATTCAGAATTAGGAACTTCCTCCCCTAGCTCCTCTCTCTCTCTCTCTCTCTCCAGTAGCAGGCTATGCTAGTTGTTCAACTGATTTTTTTTTAATTATAGAGAAAATAAAAGTCTGTTATCTAGAAAAGTATTGAAAGGTATAGATACATTGCATTTTTTACATGAAGGGTACATTTCAGCTCTATGTTTTATTGGACCATGGGTCTCTATTAAGAGCAAAGGACTCTATCGTCCCTTCAAGGTTGGTCCATCTGAGAAGAGAGGTTCTGATGTGGATTTTGGAGCAGATGTCCTTCAAATTATGATTACTTGTTTCAGAAAGCCCTGCTCTTATATCTCTATCTATCAGTACCCTTCCTATATTTTGAAATACAGGAATTCACTGCAATAATTAACTTTAACTTGTACTTCTCTTGTGACCCAGCACATTCTCCACTGTTTTCTGTTGTGTGTATTTATAATACGATTCGGCAGATCCTGAGTCTCTAATTTATGTCCTTTCCCTCTTCCATCTCCTTCATCTTTTCCTCTCTTCAGTAGTCTCAGCTGTCTTTTTAAATCTCTGTTGTTGTTGTTCAGTCGCTAAGTCACGTCTGACTCTTTGTGAACCCATGGACTGCAGCACGCCATACTTCCCTATCCCTCACTGTCTCCCAGAGTTTGCCCAAGTTCATGTCCATTGAATCGATGATGCTTTCCAACCATCTCATCCTCTGCTGCCCTCTTCTCCTTTTGCCTTTAATCTTTCCCAGCATCAGGGTGTTTTGTAATGACGTGGCTCTTAACATCAGGTAGCCAAAGTATTGGAGCTTCAGCTTCAGCATCAGTCCTTCCAGTGAATATTCAGGGTTGATTTTCTATAGGATTGACTGGTTTGACCTCCTTACTATCCAAGGGACTCTCAAGAGTCTTCTCCAGCACCACAGTTCGAAAGCATCAATTTTTCACACTCAGACTTCTTTATGGTCTAACTGTCACATCCGTACATGACTACTGGGAAGACAATAGCTTTAACTATATGCACACTTTGTTAGCAAAGTGATGTCTTTGCTTTTTAATATGCTGTCTAAGCTTGTCACAGCTTTCCTTCCAAGAAACAAGTGTCTTATAATTTCATGGCTGCAGTCACCCTCCACAGTGATTTTCGAGCCCACAGAAGAGAAAATAGGTCACTGCTTCAACTTTTTCCCCTTCTATTTGCCGTGAAGTGATGGGACCGGATGCCATGGCCTTAGTTTTTCAATGTTGAATTTTAAGCCAGCTTTTTTCACTCTCCTCTTTCATCTTCATCAAGGGGCTCTTTAGTTCCTCTTTGTTTTCTGCCATTAGAGTGGTGTCGTCTGCATATCTGTGGTTGTTAATAATCTCCCCACAATCTTGAATCCAGCTTATAACTCATGCAGCTCAGCATTTTGGATGATATACTCTGCATATAAGTTAAATAAGCAGAATGACAATATACAGCCTGTTGTACTCCTTTCCCAATTTTGAACCAGTCATTTTTTTCCATGTAAAGTTCTAACTGTTGCTTCTTGACTTGCATACAGGTTTCTCAGGAGACAGATATTCCCATCTCTTTAAGAATTAATGCTTATTTATGAATGCTTAGAGGTAATACTTATTAAGCAAATGCTTAAATGTTTGAATGACTAAATTTATAAATAAAGGGAATACTGAGAAAGCAAAACAAGTGATGGCTGCTGGCATCTACAAGGACCTTTTATATTCATATTTCAGCAGGCCTGGTAACAGGTACAGTTTCTTAGTTGTGTCACTTGAGGAATTGTTACACTGCCATAGCAATTTCAGAAACTTGAGAGACCCAAATTTGAATCTTGCCTCTCCCATTCATTCATCTTTGGAAATTCATTACTTTTTCTGAAACTCAAGATCCTTGTCTATGAAATAGGTTATATCAACCTCATAGGGTGGTTATGAGAAGTAGAGAAGACAATGTTATGGGCTTGATATTGTACTTAAAAAAAGAGAAAAAACTAAGTGGGTTCTAACTCAAACCTTCACATATGTATTTCTCCCCCTTGAAATACCTCTCTCCCTCACTTTTCACCGTATCATCTCCTTTTCAAGGTTCATATCAGCTCTATAGGACTGCACAGAAGAACTTTCCTTGTCCTTCCAAGCTTCAATTGGGTCTCCTTGTGCAATTGGGTCTCCTGCTTATCCTAGAGCACTCTTCACTTGTGCTCCATGGGTGTTAAAAGAGTTTCAACATTTATAATTATATGTGTGCATACATGTGTGTGTTGGTGTGTGTCTTGTGGTCAGTTGTCTCCCAGCAATTCTAAGTGACATAAGCATAAGACCTGTACCTGACTGTGTCTATCTGCGCATCATGCCCTCAGCTCCTTCCACAGTACCTGGTGCGTGATGGTCCATCCCAAGTATTAAGAGTGATCTCATAAGGTCCAGTTGATTTACAGTTCTGACTTTCTTGACACTCTGTTGCTGGTCTGACTGGAAATCTCCTTTTGAAATAGCATAAATTGATTCTTATCAAAAGTTTTCCTGAAGGAAACATTATTCTGTGCCTGGATGAATTTGATATTTTTTCTACTGTGCAGGATTTAGTATTTCAAGGTGACATTTAGCCATGACATATTATTTTGAAGGTTTACCATATTCCTGATAGTGCATTATCAGAGCAGTTCATTTCTGGAACCAAGGAGAATGTGAATCCTAAAAATTAAAAACTAAGCCTGATCCTACCTTTTTCTGTATAATGAACCAAACTGCATACCCTTTCTTAGGGGCTTCAGATCATTTTACTCTAGTTTTCATGTCTTAATTGTATTGAAAGTAAGTAGATGCCAACCATAAGCCCTAATATCAGAGACGGGTCTAGCCATCTCAGAAATAAATGAAATCAGGTTTCTTGATGATTGTTTATAAAAAATAAGTTACACCAATCATAGACTGACAAAAACTGATAAATATATGAGTAAATGATTAAGATACATCCAAGTGGGATATTTTTACAAAATTGCTATTACCCTATTACTAATGAGCCATCTGCCCTTGGAAACTCAGATTTATTACAATTCTAATTATCATTACCTTATCACAATACAGAATATGCCCAACATTAATACTTTAATGCCAAACTGCTTTCCTTTTGGTCAGCTATTTTTTCTAAATTTACCTTCCTAAAGATAATTTTTCTCCACAGAAATTTTCGTTTGTTTGTTTATTCACAGCCCTTAGCCAGTATGCCAGTTCTCCCTAAATATACAGCAGGAACACCATCCTTATTTTCCTTTATTTGTTATGTACTTACTTGTTGACTAATATGTTTGCAGGTCTTGCTACATGCTAGACACTACTCTGAGCTCTTAAAGAACTATACTCATTGTTTTATTTTCAGTTCACTTCTTCCAAAAATAAAATATTATTTACCTTACAAAGTTGTCATTTCAACATGACATAATGTTTTTCACAAAATGATTGTGTCATGACATTTAGCAATTTAGCTCTGCAGTGGATTATATTTATTTCAATTCACCATTAGTCTAAAAATAAGATTCCATTTTCCTCTTCCCCAAAATGGTATGTATTATTGTTTTCTTATTGAAAAAGTAACATTTGTTCATTTTAGAAATGTATAACAATAGAAATAAGTAAATGGAAGAAAATTAACCATAATATCACCTAATACCCTGCATAGCTTTTCTCTCTGCATACAATAAGGATTCTAATCTTCAAATTATATGCATAAATCTGAGGATAGATAATATTTAAATGAAGCAAAAATAATGTTCCAAATTACTCTGAGGTGAACTGCAATTTATTTTGTATTTCAGTTCTCAGTATTTCCTACTCTACAAAGGCAGAGTGGAATTGTCAGGATATACTAGACCCAAGTTTCAAAATCTCATGTTAAACCGCCTCAAGGGTCCTCAAAATTTCTGGAGCACTTTTTAATAAAACGTTTATTTTCAAGGAAATTAAAAAACTAGGTCAAGATATCCTTTCATGCACCCCTAAATCCTATCTAACAACTTAAGGACTGTCCTCCTTACATGTAGACTGGTTTCTTGAAGTGGGCCTTAACATCCAGTGTTTGCATCTGGGCTGCTCAGGAGGTCTCCCTGTTAGCACAGGGGGAGAGGGCAACCGATAGGATGGCCTCTAGCTACCATCTGTCTCTTTGCCACCCCTCAGAATGCACCGAGTGCTCCTGCAGAACACACAGCCCCCGGATGCCTAGGAAGCCTCTTATCTGCACCTCCCACCTAGAGCCCTTTGCCTGTGTCTGCCCATGAGAGGAAGGAGTTGGGGGGAGGAGGAGAGGCCACAACCAAATGGCCATAAGCTGGTGAGAATGCCCCACAAATGGAGATCTGAATACGAAATGTGTATGTTTCAATAGGTACCAAGACCACGTGATGGGTTTGTTTTGTCCATGATCTTTAGCGGGGAGGTGGCTCAAACGGTCAAAAATCTGCTTGGAATGCAGGAGACGCGGGTTCAATCCCCAGGTCATCCCCTTGGAGAAGGGAATGACAACCCGCTCCAGTTTTCTTGCCTGGAGAATCTCATGGACAGAAGAACCTGGTAGGCTATAGTCCATAGGGTTGCAAAGAGACGCAACTGAGCAAGAAAACAACAGACTAATAATGAGAACAAAAAAGACAGGATTTCAAATAAGTCAGGAATACCTATTGTAATGGAATTTTTAAGCGTTTGAAAAATGCCCACATTTAGGTTTTATAAAAAGGAGAATACTTGTGAAGGTGAATACTAGCACTCTTAATTAGAGCTTTTGTGATTTGTTGTTGCTGACTTGTTTTTTAATTTTTTTTTTTAAGTTTATTTGGCTGTGCTGAGTCTTAGTTGTGGCATGTGAGGTCTTCCATCTTCATTGAGGCATGTGAAATCTTTAGTTGTGGCACACGGGATCTTTAGTTGCGCCATGGGAACTCTTAGTTGAGCCACGGGGGATCTAGTTCCTTACCCAGGGATCAAACTCAGCCTCCCTGCGTTGGAAGTGAGGAGGCTTAGCCACTGGACCACCAGGGAAGACCATGAATGTTTTCTTTCATAAGGGAATATTCTCAAACTATAATATCAACCACCAGCAAAATTAATATTATATACTTCACTTAAAAATTTCCAAGTGGATATCTAAGGCAAGAACAAACTCTATTAAAATTGAAGTTGCTCACATTCAAAGCTCGGAAAATGCCTCACAATGACTAAATGAGCTGCTGCTGCTAAGTCACTTCAGTCGTGTCCGACTCTGTGCGACCCCATAGACGGCAGCTCACCAGGCTTCCCCATCTATGGGATTTTCCAGGTTAGAGTACTGGAGTGGGGTGCCATTGCCTTCTCTGACTAAATGAGCTATAGGGACAAAATATGCATATGCATTTACGATCTACATTACTATTTTTTCTCATAAAAATTCTGATCCCGAGAACATCATGACCTCTTCCTAAATGAACTGGTTCCAGCTGAAACCCTATCGCCACCATTCCCTCAACCTAAAAAGCCCTTCTCTCTTTTCTTCTCTTCACTCTTGTAAAACCACCAGCCACTTCAAAGGCCAGGACCTAAAGCACATACCTGAGAAATTTTCCTTGTCTAACAAGCCTATTGCACAGACTGTATCTTTATTCTGCAGCCTTTCTGCTCTTTTGGACTTAATTTGTCGAAAATTATTTGGTACTCAGAGTATTGTTTTGTCTTGTCCTCATATAACTGCATATGTTTTATGTTCCTTCAAGAACACCATCATAGAGCCTAGTATAATAAATGAATGTTTAATGAACAAGTGAACTTAAGTACTAATGACCAAAGGAATGTTAATGGTCTCTCAGGGGATTCAATGGATTATGGATGTTATTTATGTGAACTTTAATTTATTTCACTCTATAAAAGACAGTGGTGTTTATTTCTGTTCTGTGGAAGAGTTTGGTTGTTCACTTTAGGACCCATGAAGACAGTCTAGAATTTTTCCCCTTTTCTATCTTCTTTTACATATGCTTTGATTTTAGAGGGATGTCTGCTTATGCAAGAGTGTCTCTGAGCTGTGGCCATGTCTAGTCTAAAATTTTATTCTTTTTAAAAAAATACTTAAAGAAAGAAAGAAAAAAAAAAGATCCTGCATGCCACAAGTAAGACCCACATATTTATTTGGCTATGTGGGTCTTACTTGCAGCATGCAGGATCTTT
>NW_011494952.1:4761493-4762869 GCF_000754665.1 Bison bison bison | reverse complement strand
TTTTTTTTTTTTTTTCCTTTCTTTCTGTTTT
This sequence comes from Bison bison bison, assembly GCF_000754665.1. Classification (NCBI taxonomy): domain Eukaryota; kingdom Metazoa; phylum Chordata; class Mammalia; order Artiodactyla; family Bovidae; genus Bison; species Bison bison. The sequence goes on along the minus strand of NW_011494952.1, from coordinate 4,762,838 downwards.
TAAGTTGCAGCATGTGGGATCTTTAGTTAGAGCATGCAAACTCTTCTTAGGAATCTAGTTCCCTGACCAGTGATTAAACACAGGCTCCCTACATTGGGAGCACAGAAGAGTAAAAGTCGCTTAAATTTTCTACATTCTCTTCTAAGCAAAACCATTCTAGTGTTCATTTAGCAAATCACCTGGGATTTACCTACCCAATTTTGGAACACAGAAAATACTTTGACCCTTTCTGTACCAAAGAGAATCCTTGACCCCAAAAATGTCTATAGTTGTACTGTCTACAGCAAAACCCAGTTTGGTTGCTGAATGTAGAGTACAGCAACTAGGTGATGGAGTTCAATTCTGGCATGGGAGTACTTCTCTGAGTTTGGCTTCCTCATTTGCAAGCAGGAACTAGCACCAGGGCTTTTGTGAGGAGTGAATGAGGGAATCCATTCAATGCAAAAGTCTGGCTCAAGAAAAGTGAGGGTTCACAGATGCTAGGATTGTCTTTATGATTCATTATTGCTAGATCCCCTGGAGAAGGAAATGGCAACCCACTCTGGTGCTGTTGCCTGGAAAATCCCGTGGACGGAGGAGCCTGATAGACTACAGTCCATGGGGTCGCAAAGAGTCAGACACGACTGACGACTTCACTCACTCATTGCTAGTTGTGACCTTTGATGAGTGATCTAGCCTTGCTATGCAGCAGCATCTTCATCTTAAAATGGTAATAAAGATGAAAATGAATTCATCAGGTCATTGTGAGGATTACATGAGATAATGGATAGAAAGCAGGCTTGGAGCAGCATCAGTTCTCCGTATCTCAGTAACTGTTACCATCTCCACGATCAGCATCACCATTATTTTCATCATCCTCCTCATCCCCATTATTAACAGACTGTCAGAAAATGGCACAGCCAATTTATTAACAGGCTTTTCCTAATAATAAAATCCCTTAGAAGAAATGAAGAAATGAAGTAGCTATCATAGTTAACAAAAGAGTCTGAAATGCAGTACTTGGATGAAATCTCAAAAATTACAGAATGTTCTCTGTTTGTTTCCAAGGCAAACCATTCAATATCATAGTAAGCCAAGACTATGCCCCAACCAGTAATGCTGAAGAAGCTGAAGTTGAACGAGTTTATGAAAACCTACAAGACCTGGAATTAACACCCAAAAAATATGACCTTTTCATTATAGGGGACTGGAATGCAAAAGTAGGAAGTCAAGAAATACCTGGAGTAACAAGCAAATTTGGCCTTGGAGTGCACAGTGAAACAGGGCAAAGGCTAATAGAGTTTTGCCAAGAGAACACACTGGTCATAGCAAACACCATCTTCCAACAACACAAGAGAAGACTATA
>NW_011494952.1:4761147-4761343 GCF_000754665.1 Bison bison bison | reverse complement strand
CCTGCCTCTTGAGAAACCTAAATGCAGCTCAGGAAGCAACAGTTAGAACTGGACATGGAACAACAGATTGGTTCCAAATAGGGAAAGGAGTATGTCAAGGCTGTGTATTGTCACCCTGCTTGTTTAACTTCTATACAGAGTACATCATGAGAAACGCTGGGCTGGATGAAGCACAAACTGGAATCAAGATTGCCGG
>NW_011494952.1:4760753-4761047 GCF_000754665.1 Bison bison bison | reverse complement strand
CTGACTGTGGCTCAGATCATGAACTCCTTATTGCCAAATTCAGACTTAAATTGAAGAAAGTAGGGAAAACCATTAGACCATTCAGGTATGACCTAAAACATAACTCTTATGATTATACAGTGGAAGTGACAAATAGATTCAAGGGATCAGATCTAATAAACAGAGTGCCTGAAGAACTATGGACAGAAGTTCGTGACATTGTACAGGAGGCAGGGATCAAGACCATCCTCAAGAAAAAGAAATGCAAAAAGGCAAAATGGTTGTCTGAGGAGGCCTTATAAATAGCTGTGAAAA
>NW_011494952.1:4751153-4760653 GCF_000754665.1 Bison bison bison | reverse complement strand
AAAAAGCAAAGGAGAAAAGGAAAGATATAAGCATCTGAATGCAGAGTTCCAAAGAATAGCAAGGAGAGATAAGAAAGCCTTCCTCAGTGATCAATGCAAAGAAATAGAGGAAAAGAATAGAATGGGAAAGACTAGAGATCTCTTCAAGAAAATTAGAGATACCAAGGGAACATTTCATGCAAAGATGGGCACAATAAATGACAGAAATGGTATGGACCTAACAGAAGCAGAAAATTTTAAGAAGAGGTGGCAAGAATACACAAAGAACTGTACCAAAAAGATCTTCAGTACCCAGATAATCGTGGTGGTATGATCACTCACCTAGTGTCAGACACCCTGGATTACAAAGTCAATTGGGCCTTAGGAAGCATCACTATGAACAAAGCTAGTGGAGGTGATGGAATTTCAGTTGAGCTATTTCAAAACTTAAAAGATGATGCTGTTAAAGTGCTGCACTCAGTATGCCAGCAAATTTGGAATACTCAGCAGTGGCCACAGGAATGGAAAAATTTCAGTTTTCATTCCAATCCCAAAGAAAGGCAATGCCAAAGAATGCTCAAACTACCACACAATTGCACTCATCTTACAGGCTAGCAAAGTAATGCTCAAAATTCTTCAAGCCAGTCTTCAACTGTACATGAACCATGAACTTCCAGATGTTCAAGCTGGATTTAGAAAAGGTAGAGGAACCAGAGATTAAATTGCCAACTTCCGTTGGATCATCAAAAAAGCAAGAGAGTTCCAGAAAACATCTACTTCTGCTTATTGACTATACCAAAGCTTTTGCTGTGTGAACTGTGGAAAATTCTGAAATAGGTGGGAATACAAGACCACCTGACCTGCCTCTTGAGAAACCTAAATGCAGCTCAGGAAGCAACAGTTAGAACTGGACATGGAACAACAGATTGGTTCCAAATAGGGAAAGGAGTATGTCAAGGCTGTGTATTGTCACCCTGCTTGTTTAACTTCTATACAGAGTACATCATGAGAAACGCTGGGCTGGATGAAGCACAAACTGGAATCAAGATTGCCGGGAGAAATATCAATAATCTCAGATATGCAGATGACAGCACCCTTATGGCAGAAAGTGAAGAAGAACTAAAAAGCCTCTTGATGAAAGTGAAAGAAGACAGTGAAAAAGTTGGCTTAAAGCTCAACATTCAGAAAACTAAGATAATGGCATCTCGTCCCATCATTCATGGCAAATAGATGGGCAAACAGTGGAAACAGTGGCTGACTTTTATTTTGGGGGGCTCCAAAATCACTGCAGATGGTGACTGAAGCCATGAAATTAAAAGACACTTGCTCCTTGGAAGAAAAGTTATGACCAACCAAGACAGCATATTAAAAAGCATAGACATTACTTTGCCAACAAAGGTCCATCTAGTCAAAATTCTAGTTTTTCCAGTAGTCATATATGGATGTGAGAGTTGGACTATAAAGAAAGCTGAGCACCAAAGAATTGATGCTTTTGAACTGTGGTGTTGGAGAAGACTCTTGAGAGTCCCATGGACTGCAAGGAGATCCAGCCAGTCCATCCTAAAGGAAATCAGTCCTGAATATTCGTTGGAAGGACTGATGCTGAAGCTGAAACTCCAGTACTTTGGCCACCTCATGAGAAGAACTGACTCATTTGAGAAGACCCTGATGCTGGGAAAGATTGATGGCGGGAGGATAAGGGGATGACAGAGGATGAGATGGTTGAATGGCATCACCAACTCAATGGACATGAGTTCGAGTAAACTCTGGGAGTTGGTGATAGACAGGGAGGCCTGGCGTGCTGCAGTCCATGGGGTCACAAAGAGTCGGACATGACTGAGTGACTGAACTGAACTGAACAAGTCCCTTGTGAAACTAAATAAGAAAATATGACTTTTTCTTGAAAATATAGCATAGTGCTAAGTCAAGAGAGCATAAGAGTCTTCTTCCTAAACCATGACTCAGATCCCTGAAAACAAAGTCATTTACTGGTAACATTCAGTACATGCCTACAAAAATGATGCAATTTTAAGTCACTCTTTTGCATTGGAAAAATCCCTGATGCTGGGAAAGGTTGAGAGCAGGAGGAGAAGAGGGTGACAGATGATGAGTTGTTTGGTTGGCATCACCTACTCAATGGACGTGAGTTTGAGCAAACTCCAGGAGATGGTGAAGGACAGGCAAGCCTGGCATTCTGCAGTCCATGGGGTTGCAAAGAGTCAGACAGGACTGAGTGAGTGAACAACAACAGCAAGGCTCAGGATAGAAAATGCCTACACACAAACCACATAAACACGAAGATAATGAGTACTGTAAAACTCCATATGCTGATAAATCCAGGGCACAGTGGGAACTGTTAGTATCATTAACTAAAAAAGTTAAGGAGAGCTATCAGGCAGTCCGTATGAATTCGCTATTTGGGCAGCAAATGTAAGCAAAGAAATAGTTTATCTCCTGGGAGAATTTCTAGTGCCCATGTTGGCCACATGGAAATCATAGGGTCTCCTTCTTTACACCTGCATTTCATCCTCTCTGATACCCCGTAAGATGGGTGGAAGAGTACTTGTATTCCCCAACTTTCTCTGTGGCATTTTTGTAAGCACTCTTGGTAGAGGGAGATACATACTATCAAATACTACAGAATTACATCTGACAAAGCTCTTCTCTGCTACTCAGAACTTGTTCATGATCAGACTTCATACGATATCTGTCACATCTAGGTTTTTCATTTCTCCCTTTGAACCCTCTAAATATTGTACAGTTGAGTAATCAAAACATTTCATTGAGTTTTTTTTTTTTTACAGAATTGAATTTGCAATGAAATTAGGACAGAATCTCTTTTGATTCCTAATTTATCTTTCCTGTGTTTAGTTGGAGGCCACCCAGACTTTTTCTAACATATGATGCTTCAAATGAGATATGGTAACAGTTACACACTAGTGTGTATAAAATAGGTAAACTATAAGGGCCTATTATATAGCACAGGGAACTATATTCAGTATCTTGTAATAACCTATACTGGGAAAGAATCTGAAAAGACTATATATAGTCATATATATATATATATACATATATATGATCCTTCTATATATATATATAGTCTTTCTGTAGTGATTCAGTTATACATATATATAACTGAATTATGTGTTGTACACCTAAAACATTATAAATCAACTATGCTTCCATTTTTTAATAAAATGAGATATGGTAAAATATAAAATTTAGAAGGAATTTTTCACCTAGATGAATGGGACATGGTGAGAAGAGACAATGAAGAGTCAAAGAGAAAGTCAGTACTTCTCTGTCTTCTGGGAGGGTGTCAGCAGTGACCCAGGACACGCTTAGCTCTTCCTTCTCTCAGTCCTTTTTTTGCCTCCCTGGCTCTTCCCATGCCTGACTCCTCTCTCTAACAGACTCGGCTCCCAGATCGCCTCCCAGCAAGACATCTCACTTTCCACTCAGTAGAACCCTCCCCAAGTCCTCCATCCATCTATAACCCAGCCCATTTAGCCCTTCACTGTTCTGCTCACTCACCTGTTTACTTGCTTATTGCTATTTACCAGCACATCTGCTTTTTTTCCTTCCCATTTCTCTAGGTATAGTTGACACACAGCACTGTATGAGTTTAAGGTATACAGCCTAATTATTTGACTTATATACATCATGAAATAATGACCACAGTAAGTTTAGTGAACATCCATCATCTCATATAGATACAAAATAAAAGCAACAGGAAAAAAATATTTTTCCTTACGATGAGAACTCTTTAAGATTTACTCTCAGCCACGTCCACCTGGGGCTTCCTACGTAGTGCTAGTGGCTAAGAACCTGCTGGCCAATGCAAGGGCCGTAAGAGGCACGAGTTCAAGTTCAGTCCCTGAGTCAGGAAGATCCCTTGGCAGAGGGGAGGCCATGGCAACCCACTCCAGTATTCTTGCCTGGAGACTGCCACGGACAGGGGAGCCTGGCAGGCTATAATTCATAGGGGCACACAGAGTCAGACACAAGAGAAATAATTATCACTCATGCACAGTAGCACACGTGCGTGCAGTTTCATATGTAACATACAGCAGTGTTAACTGTTTCAGTCATGTTGTACATCACACCCCCCATACTTATTTGTCTCATAACTGAAAGTCTGTACCTTTTGACCATCTTCATCCAATTCCCCCTCAGCACACCTGTTTATTATTTATTTCTTTATTTTCTGAGTCCTCTGACTAAAACATGAGTTCTTTTAGGGCAGGATTTTACCTGTTTTATTCACCTCCACTTTCGTGTCACTAAAAAGAATATCTAACACGTTTGAGATGTACCAGGCATTTTTGCTGAGTGAAGAATAAGAAGGCTCTGTGCTTCCTCCAGAGAAAAGTGCTCTTTCCCCATCCTCACTTCCCTCAGGATGTTCCTTACCTACCCAGCCTTGACACTTCTCTCTCACCCGTTTTTCCTGCTCCAGCTCAAACGCTGTGAAGTCCCCTCCCCCTCCCTACACACCACAACCCCCACCCCGCCTCCTTCCCCCACGCCAACCGCCACCCCTGCTATCACGCCTCCTCACATCCTATCTCTGCGAATTTGTTAGCGTATTAATATCCCTGCTCTTCCAATCGCCAACTCAGTGATCTCAAGTAAAATGATTTAACAGCTTTGTGTCTCAGCTTCCTCATCTCAAAATGGGAGAAAACAGAAACAGAAAATGACTATAGCCACTGTCAAGATCACGTGGGAAATTCTGTAAAACACTCGAAAAAGCCTGAACATCACTAAATGCTAAATATTCATAATAATTCTTATCCCCACATATTTGAACGCATCATTGAACTGCTACCTTTTATTTTAAAACCTCAAATGTGTTTGCTTTCTGTTTCTTCACATAGTATCTAGCGTGTCATGCCCACTTATTAAGCAAGTGAACAAAAGTGGTTGTCTGATTCAACTTAATAAAGGGAAACAGAAATAATGAAGTAACCAAGTCAGTAAGATATTTTGTTCACTCAAAGATATGTACCTTGTATTCTTGAAATTTTGATGAAGAAAGATCGGTGCTTAAAATTCTGTACTTTCAGCAAGAAATTAAACTTAGATTTTGACATATTCTCAGATACTGTCTGCTTGAAAGTGAACAGGCTTCAAATTTGTCAAAGTCTTGGTCACTTCTTTTCTCTCATAAGCAATGTTTTATCAGTATTAGCTGGAAAGGAACTGGAAACCTTGTCTTCTATTGGACTCTATCCTAAATGATAATTCACGGGGCTTCCTAGGTCGCACTCATGGTGAAGAACCAGCCTGCCAATGCAGGCAATATGAGAGATGCAGTTCGATCCCTGGGTCAGGAAGATCGCCTGGTGGAGGGCATGGCATGTCACTCCAGTATTCTTGCCTGGAGAATCCCATGGACAGAGGAGCCTGGCAGGCTACTGTCCATAGCGTTGCAAAGAGTCAGACACCACTAAAGCGACTTAGCACACAGGCATGCAAATGGTAATTCACAGATCCTTTTGATTGTTGTCCAGACAATAGAAAATAAAATCAAGAAAAAAAATTAAGCAATAATCAAACTTAGAGAATGAACTTATGGTTGTGGGGGAGATGGGGGAAGAATGAGGGGGAAGGAATAGTTCAGGAGTTTGGGATGGACATACACACACTGCTATATTTAAAATGGATAACCGAAACAGGGAACTCTGCTCAGAGTTATGTGTCAGTCTGGATGGGAGGGGAGTTTGGGGGAAAATGAATACATGTATATGTAAGGCTGAGTCCCTTTGCTGTCCACCTGAAGCTGTCACAACATTGTTAATTGGTTATACTACAATATAAAATGAAAAGTTTTTAAAAAATAAAACATTGATACTAATTTTTATCTTAAATGAATGTAAGTGAATAGCAGATGAAATTAATAAATACTAGGGGAAAAGAACCAAATTCCACCAGCACACATTTCTTGGACTTCATGAGGAATGTGTCACTGGCTTCCCTTCTTTATCCTATATGATCCCAACAAATTAAGCTTTTCCAACTGGCAAGTTCTTACTGCTGATGTAATGTTGCCTGTCCCTGGACAGCTGAGCTCAGCAGCTCTAGTTCCATTTTTCCTTTCCAAAGAATAGCTAAAGAAACATTCTTTGGATAAGTGTAATATGTTTGCTACGTTACAAGAAATTTTGTTCACATTTTCCTCTATAGCTCTGTTTATTGCCCCATTATTTCTATCGATTTGATTTATTTGGGGCCAGGTGCAAATTTTAATAAAAAGAAAAAAGTTCAGACCAGCCCAGAGCAGTCTAAAGGAGGCTTATAGATCTAATGTTCCAGAAAAGACACTTTCATTTCATGTATGCACGGAGTTTAATCCACCGTTCAGACCTCGATTGATGGATTGATTTTTAATATGAGAGGGTTTTCCCTCTTCCTCCTCCTCCTTTCTCTTCTCCTTTTTTTCTCCTCTCATTCTCTCCCTCCTCCTCCCTGCCAGCCTCCCTCCCCTCCACCTCCCTCTTCTTGACTAGTAAATAGATAATGTATTTAAATGATACAAAGGATAATTCTTTGATAAGTTTGTTTTTAAAGAAACTGAGGCAATAATATATACAACGCTGTTACTTTATCCTGACAGTGTATCATGGACATTCCTCAAAGTCAATACTAAAACCTACCACATTATTTTCAATACCAGCAAAATATTCTATAGTATGGGTAGGCACAATTTTTCAACCAATCTCTAGATGAATGGTCAGGTCGCTTTCAGCTTTATTTTCCACTATCAAGATGAAATTTAGTATTTTTTAATGTATGTCTTTATATTCAGGTACTTTTGGTTTTATAGGGTAGAATAAAAAATGTAAGACAAATGGATTAAAAGATAACATATATATTTATATAGATCTCTATAGTAACATTTTCATAGAGGTATAGATACTGCCATAACTTTGTCTTTTAAAATATCATTTTAACATTCCATTTTCTGATTTTTTCCCTGAAATTCATGAAAGAACATTGTGTGAGCTTTGTCCACCATGCAAATGATCATATTTATAGACTCAGTTGTAGTTGATAGCATCAGTAGAACAAAGTTTTACTAATCACATTTGTATTTAGATCATTTTACAAAGATTCCTTTGTTCCTGAATTTGTATAATAAACCAAGTCTATCAAGGTGTTTTTTTTTTTTTTTTGCTTATTCTCAAATATAGTCTAGATATTGAGTCCGCATTTTTTTTTTTTTTAGTGCTATATACAAGGTGGCTCAGATGGTAAAGAACCCTCCTGTAATTCAGGAGACCAGGGTTTGATCCCTGGTTTGGGAAGATCCCTGGAGAAGGAAATGGCAACCCACTCCAGTATTCTTGCCTGGAGAATCCCATGGCCAGAGGAGCCTGGTGGGCTCTAGTCCATGGGGTTGCAAAGAGTTGAACATGACTGAGTGACAAACACTTTCACTTTATGCACTTTTGCTATAATATAAAATATACATCGTGGGCCTATTCTGAAATAAAGGTGAGAATTGTTTTCTACTTTTTGGCTCTGAACCAATGGTTTATTGGCTAACTTCTCAGAGTTTTTTATCTTGAAAATGTGTCCGCTTGACATAGAATAATTTTTAATAAGAAAAAGTCTAGGATCTCGAAAAGACCATCTCTTTTGTATTCACTGATCATCAACATGTATCATTTCATCTAATTCATAATAACCTATAAGATATGTATTTATAGATAAGGGAACTGAGACTGGAAAAGGTTAAGTAACTTGTTCAATGCCTCACAGCAAGTAAGTAGCAAAACCCAGATTTTACTCCATTATCTGTCTGATTTTGAGTCCATCCTCTTTACACAAACATGCCCCTAGTTTCCTGTTTAACTTGACACATTGACCATCACCTGTTTCGGTCCCAACCTTTTTTCTTTTCTTAGTTTTAAGTTACACGTCCATCTTAGCAGCCAGTGGTCAATGGTGAAGGTGCCATCGACTAGAGTATTTCTACATAACTGGCATGCAATTTTGACTTAATGAACTGAGCCCTCTTGTCCACTCTTGGAGAAGAAAGAGGATGTTTCAGGGCCAGTTAAGCTCATCCTTCTGAGGCTGACATTTTTCCCAGATGATGGCTGCTGGTAGGACTACTTTCCATGGAACATATATCAGCCTCAGTCTTCATCCTCCTGTTACTGAAGATCTTTTCTACACCAGCATGTTAAAGCTACTCAGTAAACACTAAATCAGTCTCATGTGAAATGCTTGCTAGATGAACACTTTTCTCCCTTTTGTTTCTTTAACCCTAAGGCGTATCTGGGAAACTAATACCATTTATCTTTGAGACTTCCAAAAGACACGCTGAAAAGTACCTCAGATCTCTCCTATTTAATAAGCTGTTAATGAGGGGAGGGTTAGTGACATGGTTCTAGTCCTTATTGTATTAAATTAAGGTTCTACTTGAATAACTTCTTCACTGATAATTCTAGAAATTTTTCACCAGTGGAGAATTTAAGGAAGAGTTTCTTTATTTTAAGAGACAACACATTCTCTCCCTTGGATGGTCGTGAAATACACAGCCTGTTATAGTTTAATATGTAAAATCGTCAAAAGGATTTTTTTTTTTACTTAATATGCCACCATGTATATAATTCTTGAATTGGGTAATAGTATTTTCCTCTTTCTCATAGCAGTAGGTTTTTTTTTTTTTTTTTTTAATATGGACATACATGAAAACACAGACATTGTTTTTTTTAAAAAAAATAATACAGGAAGAGGACTAACTCAGATAAGTTTGGGATGAAAATCTTGGAGTAGAGCGATAGAGATAGATGGTCTTGTAAATGGCAGGAAATCTTTCTCCCAATTCTTTGATTGCCATCCAAGTCTTTGGGGAGGAAATAAAGCATCAGACAGAACCCGTAGTATGGCACGTTGAGTTTAAGGCTGAATCACTGCCTGCTAGTCCCTTCCCCAGCATCACAACCCCTCTTTGACAAGATGGACTGACCATTAACCAAGGCTGTGAAGCAAGCCCGGAGGATACCTGAAGCTGATGCCAAGCCAGGGCGCCCTGGGCGCCAAGCGAAGCGGCTAAAACCACAGACGTGCTGCAAGTGACTTCTCGCCCCTGGACGCTGCCCGATGAGCACAAGCTCTCACACAAGTCTGCCCAGAGAAGGGCATTCCCATAGCTGCACGCACCCAGGCTAAACTGTGCACACTCACACCCCAAAATCAGAACGCAGAGGGTCTGACACCCCTGATGCGCTTTCCGCAGAGCAAGCAAGCGCTTCCCTTCTTTTTCCCGTCTTCCAAGTTGCCAACCCTGGGACTGGGTGGCACGTGGGTGCGACTCGAGCCTTCCCCGTGTTGCCCTGGGACCCTGGGGGGGGGGCTCCCGCGTGCCCAAGAGAAGCCCAAACAACCCGCGCTGCCTCGACGTTCCCAAAGAGGACAAAGGGGGTCCGCATCCCAGTAAAGAATCGGCAGCCTGCAAGGAGAGGGGCCCCAGGGCCAGCCGAGAGTGCCCCCGGGGAGCGTCCCAG
>NW_011494952.1:4745078-4751053 GCF_000754665.1 Bison bison bison | reverse complement strand
TCCCAGGGACTCGGAGCGCCCTCCCTCTCCCGGGGTGCGCTCACCATTTGTAGCCTCTGCCGCGCTTGAATTTGAGGGTCAGCGCCGTTTCCAGAAAGAGCAAGAGATTAAGCAGCGCCAGCAACCAGTACCACGGCCCCTTCTTCACCACGGTCACTCGCCAGACTCCAACCAGCGAGTGCAGCACGAAGAGGAGCCGGGTGGCCAGAGCGTTGAGCAGGACCAGTCCCTCCATGCCTCCCGGCTGCGTGCGCTCTGCCCGCGCCCCGCCGACCCGGCCCGGAGGAGCCGGAGCCGGAGCCGGGGGCGGAACGTGACAGCTCCGAGACCTGCGGCGGCTGCAGTCCTCTCACCCTCCCAGAACAGGAGAGAGCCGCGCCCCTCCCCCAAACTTCCTGAGAACTCTCCAAAGAGAGGAGATGCTAGCCCCAGCTTTCCAAGCTTTCTGGGGAGTATGGGGCTGCCCTGCTCCGGCTCCCAGGCATTGTTCTGCTTTTGTCCATCTCCCCTCCCAATTCCTGAGGGTCCTCTTTCCATCCCTGCCTGACCCTCCACCCTTCAGGCTTCCGTGGGGTCACCGAGAACTTCCCCCATTGGAAAGAGGAGGGGGGTGCACAAAAGGGCGTGAGGCTGCACACCAGGAAAGGGGAAGGGGCGCACACGGGGAAGATCCCTTACTTTTCCACTGAAGTACTTTCATTCACTCACATGTTGTATAGGAACCGGGTCTCCTGATGATTCTAAGATGGGATGCAGGAGAGCCGGAGAATCTGCTGTCCAGGCAGACATACAGATCCAGCCCAATTTGAAGAATTAAAACTTCCCTGGGCTAGAGGAAATGAGGCGGGCTAGGATTTTTCACAGAGCTCTCAGTACCTCACTTAGCAAGATAGGTAGCTGGGGTTAGCTCTACTTTTGGGACAGGTATTATTAAAGCCAAGGGATATTCCTTATTATGTCTCCCCAACCCTCACCCACTACCCTATTTATTTCCTAAAGGAAATAGAGTGGCAAAACAGGAAGGCAGGGGGACAGTGCAGAGGAGATAAAAGATAAAGCCAGGCTTAGAGTGGAAGGAGAAATTCATGGAGTGGGGAACTGTACCCTTGACATCAATGACTAAGGAGGTACACTGCCTTTCCAGCATCCAAGGCAAAGAGGAAACTGGAGTCAGGGTTTTCCAAAACACTTCCATGATTTTTGTTTCCTTGTTTGGTCTCCTACCACCTGTACCACTATTTACTAACATTTTTTCCTTAAATGAACTCAAATTTTTACTGAAATAATGTTTAAAGGAAAGTTTCTATCACTTGTAAATGGAAAATCAGTGTAGTAGGCTACAAATGGGAGGTAATTGCAAAAATAAATAAGATAAAATGAAGCTAACTTACTGAGATCTTGCTAGACATTAACTATTACCTTCCAAGGCTCTGTGCCTCAGCTTCCCTCCTTCTGGGAAAATAAAGACATGCTGCTGCTGCTGCTAAATGCCGAGAAAGATTGAAGGCAGGAGGAGAAGGGGACGACAGAGGATGAGATGGCTGGATGGCATCACTGACTCAATGGACATGAGTTTGAGTAAATTCCAGAAGTTGGCGATGGACAGGGAGGCCTGGCGTGCTGCAGTTCACGGGGTCGCAAAGAGTCGGACATGACTGAGCAACTGAACTGAACTGAGTCCTGTTACTACCAAGCAGGAATACTCTCTTGCCCACATTAGTAAAATTAAAAAGTATAACTCAAAGAGAATATTTCTTGGTTAGGTTTATTCAACTGAAAGTCACCCCATAGCTTTCTTAAAATTAGGTTGAAATTTCTGAAGTATGTGATTACTGTCTTCATTAGGTGAGAAAAAGATCTAACTGCTTAAAAGAAGTTCACTTATTTCTGGTAATATGATTAGGGAGATTTCTTTTGTTCCTGCGGGTCTACACTCTCGCAAATCTTAGAGGAAACCCAGTAGTGATATCCTGGAGCTGTTTCTTATGTGCCCTTCAGTGTAGGCTGATGGCACTGTGACCAGCGACTGTACAGGAGTGATGATGAGAGCACATAGAGCATACAGTGGGAGGTAGCAGGGTATGGACACAGGAGCCCTAGCCCTGAGTCAGCTGGCTGTCAGCTAACCCTAACCCTAACCCTAAAGAAAGTCAGCTGGACTCCTGGCTCAGCCACTTAGTTGCACTGTAATCTTTGTGCCTCAGTTTCCTCACCTGTAAATGGGGTATGAAGCCTCTTGACTCATGGGGCCATTGTGGGTATACAATGAGTTAATACAGGGGTCCCCAGACTCCAGGATCTAATGCCTGTTGATCTGAGGTTGAGCTGATGTCATAATAATAGAAATAAAGTGCACAACAAATGCGGTGCACTTGAATCATCCTGAAACCACCCTCCCTCCCACCTGGTCTGTGGAAAAATTGTCTCCATGAAACCAGTCCCCGGTGCTAAAAAGTTTGGGGACCACGGAATTAATTCACGTAAAGCACCTGGCACATCGTAAGAGCCTGGTCAACCTTGGGAGTTACTGCCTGGATCAGGATAGTTAGTCCAGGGAAACTGCTCTTTGAAGATCTGTGACAAGTAATAATAAACGTGGAGAGAAAAATGTGACATTCCTAAGACCTGTCAAAATCCTCTAGTCCAACACCACCAGGAACACATCTGTTGCTGAACAAATTGGTTTTATTACTATTTTAGGGAGGGAGTACACACTCCATGGAGAACTGTGGGGCATCTCACTAAGAAGTTGTTAGAGAGGTTGGAAAAGACTTACTAGAAAGGATTGGTCTTGTGTTAGGTGATTTTAAAGAGGGCTGAAAAAGGCATGGCTTTACTCTAAATCGGATGCTATCAGGAAGTTGGATTAATAATTCTAAGGTTGGGTATCTTAATAAAGCTAATTTACATCAGTGGGGAATGTCTGGTTTTTTTGTGTGTGTGGTTTGAACAATGTTAATGTTTTGTCTGTGTTCAGACACGATTGCAGAGTGATCCACTTTTTGTCTCATCCATCATGCTCACAGAGATCTCGTTTGATATTCTGTGAAATGTTTGTTCACCAGGAGGACACCAAGGCCTGACTACAGTGACAGACTGGTTGCCTCCTTTTGGAAGCTGCTTTTCTCTTTCTCAGGCCTCCTAGGTGATGCCATCCAACCATCTCATCTTCTGTCATCCCCTTCTCCTGCTTTTAATCTTTCCTTGTATCAGGGTCTTTTCCAATGAGTCAGTTCTTCACATCAGGTGACCAAAGTATTAGAGTTTCAGCTTTAGCATCAGTCCTTCTAATGAATATTCAGGACTGATTTCTTTCAGGATTGACCGGTTGAATCTCTTTGCAGTCCAAGGGACTCTCAAGAGTCTTCTCCAACATGACAGTCCAAAAGCATCATTTCTTCGGCACTCAGCTTTCTTTATAGTACAACTCTCACATGCATACATGACTACCAGAAAAACCATAGCTTTGACTAGAGGGACCTTTGTTGGCAAAGTAATGTCTTGGCTTTTTAATATGCCATCTAGGTTGGTCATAACTTTTCTTCCAAGGAGCAAGTGTCTTTTAATTTCATGGCTGCAAGTCACCATCCGCAGTGATGTTGGAGCCCCCCAAAATAAAGTTTCGCACTATTTCCATTGTTTCCCCATCTATTTGCCATGAAATGATGGGACTGGATGCTATGATCTTAGTTTTTTGAATGTTGAGCTTTAAGCCAACTTTTTCACTCTCCTCTTTCACCTTCATTAAGAGGCTCTTTAGCTCCTCTTCGCCATAAGGGTGGTATCATCTGCATATCTGAGGTTATTGATATTTTTCCCAGAAATCTTTTTTTTTCTCCCAGCAATCTTGATTCCAGCTTGTGCTTCATCCAGCCCAGAATTTCACATGATGTACTTTGCATATACGGAGAAGGCAATGGCACCCCACTCCAGTACTCTTGCCTGGAAAATCCCATGGATGGAGGAGCCTGGTGGGCTACAGTCCATGGGGTCGCTAAGAGTCGGACACGACTGAGTGACTTCACTTTTACTTTTCACTTTCCTGCATTGGAGAAGGAAATGGCAACCCACTTCAGTGTTCTTGCCTGGAGAATCCTAGGGACGGGGGAGCCTGGTGGGCTGCCGTCTATGGGGTCGCACAGAGTCGGACACGACTGAAGTGACTTAGCAGCAGCACTTTGCATATAAGTTAAATAAGCAGGGTGACAATATACAGCCCTGACATAATCCTTTCCCAATTTGGAACCAGTTTAGTTCTTATTTTTTTATCCTTTAAAAAAGCATCCTTCTTGCTTCTTTCTGGGCAAGGCAGTTTGAACAGGAGATGAAGGAGGCATGGCAGGCATGTTGACTGGCACACCTAGTACCATCTAGCTCTGGGGATGACCCATAAAAACCCTACACCTGCAGTGTAGAGTTGTCCCTGCCTGATACTATCCAAATATCATGCAATTATGGACCCACTTATGGCCTGTCAATAGCGATGCATACCGAAGTCATGTCTACACCCAGAGCCACCAAAGTTGCAGGCTGGTCTCACAAGTCACAACCTCCTTTTAATATTCATTTCTCCCTTAGCCCCATTTTGATCCTATTCAGACAGCACTTTAATGCACACAGTAGCAGTGATGTCAGAGTAAGGAGGGTTTCCCTGAGCCTCTGAGAGCTGGTGCTTAACGTATCTCATTCAGGCCTTGGTAGAGCTGTCTTTACCCCATGTCCCAGCCCTGGTTAATGCAAAGATCCACATCCACTCCCAAGGATGCTCTGATTCCTTTACACCCTTACTGGGAGTCTCCCTCAGCCCACCCCCATTTTTCTTTAAAGAACATTTCTCAGATTTTAGCTGGGGATCATTGATGACCCTAGGTAAGGAGTAGAGATGGTCCCCAATATAGAAAGTCTGAATATAGTTACTGAATAAATATCTCACACATAACTGTTCTTTGTACTTGCTGATGTGACTTAAACTTCTTAGGTGTTCTCATAGAAAGAACCGTGCTCACCTCTGTTCTCTTAGACTGTTTTCTTTTGCTCTGGTATCTCCATTGACCCCCTCCAACTGAATTCTATCCTGAAACTCCTCAAAATGTCCAGTCCATAATGCTTTCTAGCAGTGTTTTAATTGCATCCTTTCTGGCTTTAAAAATATTTTCTATTATTTCAGAGGTGAAGTCCTAGCTCTTACTTCATGAACTTTAACTAGGAAACTCACCGATTTATTTGCTCTTCTGAAATGTATGGATTAAATGGGAACTTTGCAGCTATTGCACATTATGTATAATAGTAGAGGAAACACAGAGCTTTGCTAAGTTAGTAATAACCATAATAATTACTCTTCTTAAAAAAAGTAAAAGTCACTGGTAATTGTCAATCTTCAGACACTTTAAAAGCTAGCAGGAAAGAAGAATCTGAAGTGTAGGAAAAGGGTCTGGAATGAGGCTGCCTTCAATTTGCAGTCTTCAAGCCTTGGCACCATCTCTTAAGTGATTGTTGGTAAGTTATCTATTCTCTTTGAGCCTTGTTTTTTCATTTATAAGATAAGAATAATGATAATACCTTCATCTATTAAGAGGGTTAAATTGATTGATATTTCTAAAGTGCTAAGAAAAATGCCCCAAATATATCAGGCACTCAGTAAATATTTGTTGAATAAATCAATTAAAATATGAATGAGGGCTGAATAAACAACACCCCAAAACAGAAACATATTATTCCCCATCTGGTATCATAGCTGAGTCATCTCCTAAGGCCAGCTGGTTGTAAATGCTGGGGTAAACACCAAAGTAGTCAGTGTCACTGGTATGAGCTCAATGCTTCATTCTGTCACATGAAAGGAGATCAGATCCATGGAAACATGGCATGATTGATGATAAGTAAGTCTAAAAATGCTGGTGGTTTTACTACCCTGAATAGTGTGAGACTCATCCTTTAGGATAGCTAAATAATTAAGATTTTGGCTTGGGAGTCATGCA
>NW_011494952.1:4723933-4744978 GCF_000754665.1 Bison bison bison | reverse complement strand
CATGCAGCTTGGGTTTGAGTCACCATTCCTGTCAGGGGCTGAATTATGTCCTCCCAATATCCATGTTAAAGTCCCAATCCCTAGTTGTTGTTCAGTCACTCAGCCATGTCTGTCTCTTTCCAACCCCATGGGCTACAGCATGCCAGTCTTCTCTGTTCTTCACCATCTCCTGGAGTTTGCTCAAACTCATGTCCATTGAGTCAGTGATGCCATGCAGCCGTCTCATTTTCTGTCATCCCCTTCTTCTCCTGCCTTCAATCTTTCCCAGCTTCAGGGTCTTTTCTAATGAGTCAGTTCTTTGCATCAGATGGCCAAAGTATTGGAGTTTTAGCTTCAACATCCGTCCTTCCAATGAATATTCAGGATTGATTTCCTTTAGGATTGACTGGTTAGATCTCTTTGCAGTCCAAGGGACTCTCAAGAGTCCTCTCCAACACCACAGTTCAAAAGCATCAATTCTTCGGCGCTCAGCCTTCCTTATGTTCCAACTCTCACATCCATACAATCCCTTTGTAGTATAACTCAAAATGTACCTGGATTTCAAGACAAGGTCTTTAAAGCAATGATTAAATTAAAATATATCCATTCAGACAGGTTCTAATTCAGTTTAACTGGTGTCCTTATAAAAAGAGGAAATTTAGGTGCACAGAGACAACTGGGATGCGTATGCACAGAGGAAAGACCATGTGAGAATTCAGTGAGGAGGTGGCCGTCTGCAAGCCAAGGAGAGAGACCTCAGACAGAAACAGACCTGCCAACATCTTGATCCCTCTGTGAACTAGGACTGTGAGAAAGTAAGTATCTGTTCTTGAAGCCACTCATTCTATGTATTTTATTATGGCAGCCCTAGCAAACTAAATGCTTCAAGAATATGATCTGGGTAAACTTGGCTGTTTCTTTCTCTCTCTAAGCCTCAGTTTTCTCATTTGAAAAATGAGAATATTAAGTAGCATCTAAACCACAGATTTTGAGGATAAAGTGAGATTATTGTTTAGCAGAGACCCTGCCTTACCTTATAAAATGTTAGTCACTCAGTTGTGTCTGTATCTTTGCGACACCATGGGTTGAAGCCCGCCAGCCTCCTCTATCCATGAAATTCTCCAGGCAGGGATACTGGAGTGAGGAATCCCTTCTCCAGGGAATCTTCCTGACCCAGAGATCAAACCCAGGTCTCCAGTATTGCATTCAGATTCTGTACCCTGTAAGTCACCAGGGGATATTAGCTATTATTATTATCACTATCATTATATCGATGATTATTATTGGTGTTATTAATGTCCCCAGAGGGACCGTTATCAGGCCCCCTTCCTATCTGATTGAAAAATGAGCAACATTGTTACACATCCAAATGTAAACCACAAGCCTGTTTTACAGGTGAGGAAACAACTTCCTTTTAAGGATTTTTGAGGTCTAATAAAAAGGCTTGAGTCTTTAAGAAAATCACATATGACTATCAAACACAAAATAATCAGTTTGAAAAGGGAAAGTTCACTCCAAATATGAATTTAAATTATGATTGGTTCATGTGGGTTTTTTTTTAACGTATTTATTTTTGCCTGCACGGGATCTTGTTGCCTCGCACAGGCCTTTCTCTGGTTGCAGCGAGTGGGGGGCTTCTCCATAGTTGTGGTGCACGGACTTGTCACTGAGGTGGCTTCTCTTGTGGAGCATGGGCTCTAGAGTGCCTGGGCTTCAGTAGTTGTGCCGCGTGGGCTTAGTTGCCCTGCGGCAGGTAGAATCTTCCTGGAGCGGGGATCAAATCCATGTCCCCGGCACTGGCAGGCAGATTCTTTACCACTAGACCACCAGGGAAGTACCATGTAGTTTGTGGTTACCTGATTGGTTGATTGGACCTGTTGATCCCTTTTGCATTTGTTCCGATAAGCCTACGATTATAGCTGTATCCATGAAGATAACATGTATCATTTAATCATGAGAATTCTTAACCACAAGAGCACTGAAATGAACATATACTTGAAAGCATTCTAAACCATTGCTTCTTATAAATGCTTCTTTTGAGTGTGACTTAGAAGAAATGGGTTAGGGTTAGGGAGAGATTGATCAAGTGCAGTTACAATGCCTTAGTTCTAGCCCCCACCTCAGGGTCTTCCTTTGTAAAATGGGGCTGAGAATGCCAGGCTTGTATACACCGTGATCCTTAAAAGAGTCACATGACATAATGAATATGAAATTGCTCCATTAAAGGACTCTGAGATCAAGGTTAACTTTACAGTTATCAGCCAAGTTGGTATACATTCCCTTGATATGATGTGATGAGAATAGCACTTCTCTGTGGTTTTCCTCCCCCAAACCTATAACCCTCATCTATCCATGAGAAAAATATCAGACAAACTTAAATCAAGGGACATTCTGCAGGATACCCTCCCAGTACTTCTCAAAACCACCATAGTCATTAAAAACAAGCAAAGACAAAGAAACTCTCACAGCCCAGAGGAAATTAAGGAGACATGGTGACTCAATGTGGTATCCTGGACGGGATCCTAGAACAGAAAAAGGAGAAGGCAATGGCAAGCCACTCCAGTACTCTTGCCTGGAAAATCCCATGGATGGAGGAGCCTGGAAGACTGCAGTCCATGGGGTCGCTATGAGTCGGACGTGACTGAGCAACTTCACTTTCACTTTTCACTTTCACACAATGGAGAAGGCAATGGCAACCCACTCCAGTGTTCTTGCCTGGAGAATCCCAGGGATGGCAGAGCCTGGTGGGCTGCCGTCTATGGGGTTGCACAGAGTCGGACACGACTGAAGCGACTTAGCAGCAGCAGCAGCAGTGAAGTCCTAATGAGGGCTATAATTATAAAATTTAAAAATAATTTTAAAAAAGGAAATTGATATACTAATATAAGATTTTATTTATTTCATTTTATTTGAAAGCAGCTTATAAATTCAAAAACTCACTTTAGATATTTCAGGCAAGGGAATTATTATGTGATAATTTGAAAATACTTCTAGGATAACAGAGTTAATTATTTTTCTCTATTACTCATGCGTAGAGTCTCTGGTTTGTTATTATTGTCATCAAAAAAATCATCTCATTACTGAAGAGTCCACTGAGTTTACTAAGTCCTGTCTCCTCATTTTGCAAACGAGGCCCAGAATGGGCAGGTGACCTATTTAAAGTTTATAATAGTATTGATAATGGGAAGCAAAAGATACTTTATTGCACAAAAAATTATGAATAAATATATAAAGAAATACATGCACACGTATGTCATATACTGCATTATCTAGAAAATATTTCTTTTTGATAGAAATGAGGTGTGAAAGCATAGGATGGTCTCTATAGTGAGTCTTTTTTTTTTTTTTTTTGAGTGTTATTGTTTTATTTTGTCTAGACTTAAGGAAACACATCCAGCTGAGTTTAGGAAGTAAATTAATAACAAAAAGCAATAAATGAAACTGTGTCACTCTTATGTGAAAGGCCTGCACTAGACTGAGGATTTAAAAGTGAGCAGTATCAGGCGTCTGACCTTGAGGCCCTCCCAGCCTGGTCCAGGCAGCAAACACCTAAGCAGTTGATACTAGCCTGTCGGAAGCAAAGGGTTAGATGGCTATGCCAAGAAAGCTCTGCGGAGTCACCTGACCCAACGAGGGGCCCAGCCTGATGGAGCCCTCCTAGAATGAATGACCACCAGAAATGCTTTAAAAGAGGAGTGAAGAGTTGGCCAAATGGAGAGGAAGGAGGAAGGGACTCCAGGCAGGAAAAGGGACTTCGTGTCCTCTGAGGTTGCAAAGAAGGAAGGAAGCATGTGGATTTAGATAAGGCAGAGGCTGAAAGGAGACAGGAAGTCAACAGAGATCAGGCCCAAGGACTTCAGCCTTCACAGTGAAGTAGGGTATGAGCCCAAGCGCTGACAGTGGGGGTGGGCACTGGCTGGAGATCTGGATGAACATGGTAAAGCCTTGGGCCCATATTTGAGGGCAAAGAGAGTAGACTAAGCAGAGGCAAGCAAAGGGTGTATGAACAATTCTGAGTGAGTATTAGCACCAATGTAGAGGAACATGAAGTTTCCTCTGCAGCCTTCAACAGTCCAGCTATAGAGACAGCATAGAGCAAGTGGGATGTAGCATTCACCTTGGCTCAGTTTTCCCAGACAGGGTGAACAGAGTGTAGGAGCCTAAGAGAACCGAGGTTGGGGAATATTTGCTGTTCAGACCTCAGTTGTAAATGTCATGGCGGGGCAGAAAGGGAAAGTGGGGAGGTCAACTGACCGGAAGAAAACAAAGGCAGCATGAAAGCTGATGTTCCTGTAAGGATAAGGGGAAGTCACAGTCTCTCTCTTTTTTTTTTTTTTTAATTAATTTTTATCGGCATATAGTTGCTTTACAATGTTGTGTTAATTTCTACTATACAGCAAAGTGAATTAGCTATAAACTTAGTCGCTCAGCTGTGTCCGACTCTTTGCAATTCCATGGATGTAGCCTGCCAGGCTGCTCTGACCGTGGAATTGTCCAGGTAAGAATACTGGAAGGGGTAGCCATTCCCTTCTCCAGAGGATCTTCCCAGCCCAGGGATCAAACTCTGGTCTCGAGCGGAGGGGGTCTGTTCGGCCAGGCGACCCAGCTGCTGTCCCTCCTCGTGTCTCATTGAGTGACTGCTGACAAAGCACTGCAGCTCCTGGGCCATGGTGCCTTCCTGGGGAAGATGCATGAACCCCCATAGCTGATGCAGGCCCCTCTGCTCTCAAAGACTGGAGGAGTCTCTGCTTCAGTTTCCCCATCTGGACAGCAGAGGGCTCTGCCTGTCCCCCATTGATATCATTATGGAACCCCAGCTGGGATCCCCTATTCAGTGCTGACCACCCCCCACACACATACACAGGAGCTGATCCTCCAACCACACCCCTCCTCCTGCTTTCTCATCCACAGCCCTTGACCCTGGCCCGCCTCCCCCTAACCAGGTCACCAGATGGGCTCCTGAGACCCTCCCCCTGGCAAAAGGCTGCCTGTGTGCAGCTCATTCCGCTGGGGGTGGAGAGCGGGGGCGTGTGCACTTCACCTTGGACTGGCAAATAGAGGCCTGGGGTGGGGGGGTCAATGTGCCTCAGTTTCCTTCCCAACAACACTGACTTTTTATAATATCTAAAAACTGAGGGGGCTTCCCTGGTGGCTCAGCTGGTAAAGAATCCACCTGCAATGCAGGAAATGTGGGTTTGATCCCTGGGTCAGGAGGATCCCCCGGAGAAGGAAATGGCAACCCATTCCAGTACTCTTGCTTGGAGAATCCCTTGGACAGAGGCCCCCCGGTGGGTTACAGTCCATAGAGTTGCAGAGTCAGACATGACTGAGCTACTGATACATGCACACTGCATTGCAGGCAGATTGTTTACTGTCTGAGACACCAGGGAAGCCAGCCCCCTGGTATGTATGTATGTATGTGTGTCTGTGTGTATATATATCTATATCTATATATATATTTATATATATATATATATATCTCTTCTTTTTTGGATTTCCTTCTTATTTAGGTCACCAAAGAGTATAGAGTAGAGTTCCGTGTGCTATATAATGGTGGTGGTGGTTTAGTCGCTAAGTCGAGTCTGACTCTTGTGACCCCCATGGACTGTAGCCTGCCAAGCTCCTCTGTCCATGGGATTTCCCAGGCAAGAATACTGGAGTGGGTTGCCATTTCCTTCTCCAGGGGATCTTCCCAACCCAAGAATCGGACCCAGGTCTCCTGCATTGCAGGTAGAGTCTTGCACTGCAGGCGAATCTTTACCAACTGAGCTATAAGGGAAGCCCGTGCTATAGAGTAGATTCTCGTTAGTTACCCGTTTTGTATGTAGTATCAATAGTGTATATATGTTCATCCCAGTCTCCCAATTCATCCCACCCCTTCCCTGCTTGGTATCCATATATTTATTCTCTACATCTGTCTCTATTTCTGTTTGCAAATAAGATCACCTTAACCACTTTTCTAGATTTCACATGTATGCATTAATATACCATATTTGTTTTTCTCTTTTAGACTTATTTCACTCTGTTTGACACCATCTAGGTCCATCCATGTCTCTTAAAACTAAATATGTTAGAAAAGAAAGCTAATCCATGTGTCTAGCTTCTGAGTAAATAAAAAGAAGGGTATGGGGGTTTAAGAGAAGCAGAAGATGTTAAACCCAGGTGCCATTGCCTTCAATAAGGAGGGTGAAGCTCTGTGGGGTGTCAGGAGAATGCATCTGGGGTGTTGGGATTGTTGGGGATACAGAATTGAAGAACAGTAAGGTGCCATTAGCAGTGAAGAACCCACGTGTCAATGCAGGAAAAGAAAGAGATGTGGGTTTGATCCCTGGGTCTGAAGATCCCCTGGAGGAGGGTGTGGCAACCCGTTCCAGCATTCTTGCCTGGAGATCCCATGGACAGAGGAGCCTAGTGGGCCACAGTCCATGGGGTCACACAGAGTCAGACACGACTAAAGCGACTTAGAACACACAAGGGATAAAAACACAGCAAAGAAAGGAGATGGAGTGCTAGGAGATGGAGTGGACCAAGGGTTAGAGAAATGGGAAGAATGATCAGAATAGATGCTCCTAATATAACTGGGAAAGAAACAGCTCATGGTGAAGGGCTTCGGTACCAAGCAACCATAACTATGTAATGACAGGCAAGTGCATTCATGTAAGCTGCTCTTCCCTCATTGTACGAGTTCTGCTCTAACAGGCTATTGTGGCACTGAAGAGAATAATGCACTTGGACCACAGTAAGTGGTACCTACTAAAGAAGAGCCAACTTTGGCGCTATGGCTGAGAATCCTGGGTGGTCTGGCTAGTCTATGTAAGACCTGCATACAGAGAGGTGGTGATGCCTAGGCACCAGGCAGGTAGAGCAGCAGTTGGGGGTCTAATATGACCGAGAGCTTAGATTTGAAAACTTATGCATGGGTGCATGCTAAGTTGCTCAGTCATGTCTGACTCTTTGTGACCCTTTGGACTATAGCCCACCAGGCTCCTCTGTCCATGGGGTTCTCCAGGCAAGAACACCAGAATGGGTTGCCTTGCCCTCCTCCAGGTTGAAAACCCGTAGCAAGAGTTTAATATTGAAGCCTACTTTGAAATTAAAAAGAAAAAAATGGTGGAGATTGATATCCTAAATCATTACTGCCTTTATGTGTTTTAAAATCAGTTCTTTTTGGATCTGACAGCACCCCAGAAGGCTTATTTGCTTGTAGATGAAGAAACCCATGGCAGAAAGTAGAGGGAAAGCGTGTTGAATTGAATAAGGAACACAAACAAAGAGACAAAGGAAAATCTTTATGGAGGCAACACTGTCGAGTGAACTCAACCAAATTCTGAATTCCGTGGCTCTGGGCTCAGGTTCTGTGTGTTCATGAGGAAGAGCCATTCATGAGATCCAGAGGGTCTTTTGCACTCATTATTTCTAACAAGTTGGTTATGTTTATAAAATAGAATCATAACTACATCTGGAACTTTTACATAGAAATTAAGGTTGACGTATATGCCAGAATGATTTATATTCCCTGATAAGATGGTAAAGTAAAGATTTATTTTACTTTGCACTCTCACAGCTTGGATTATTATTCATACTTTATTTTGCAAATTGGTGGTAACCCAACTGCAGCCAAATCAAGAGTTCACATGCCAAGTTTTAGTCTGAAAAAGTTTTGCATCCAATATAGACTTGGCCACAAAAATGAGGAGATTGAATAATAGAAGAGAAAAGAAAGTGTTTTATGTACTCGGGAGGTCAAAAACAGATGTGAATAAGGTTCTCACGGAGAATGGCTTGCTAACATCTGGTAATCCCTAATGCCTTTCACTGTCCATTTGTAAGTTTCCCCCAATGTTTAATATCAACAGCTATTCAGGAACGTAGTGACTTGCACAAAAAATTAAATAAAATTTATAGATACGAAAGACAAAGCCAGAAAATTACCCTGTTCTTGGCATTCATCCTTCCTGGGCAAGCACTTCGTATTTTCTTTCTGTCGATGCTATGTTTAATAACGCTATATGATTGGTTAGATTTCGATGGGGCTGAATGTGTGTTGTCTTGTTTCTTTTGTATGACTCAGTGAAAAAAGAAACATAAAACCTTATGCTGACTTTAATCAAAGAACTCTGGATTTTTTTTTTTTTCTGTGTAACCTGAAGAAAAAATGAGAAAATAGTCCCTGAAGGACAAGCTGTGCCTATAGCAAGGGAGGAAGGCAAGAAAGGATTGTTGAGGAAGGTGGATAAATTAGCCCATCTTGTTTTCTTGGCACAGTCTCTCTGATTTCTTGTTCCCTTTCACGCAACTCCCTTCTACGAAGACCGCTCCCACAAACTGGAGAATTTGTCAAGTAATTTACAGAGGAGGGCAGACATGTCTGTATTTCCAGCCACAAAGGTTACAGAGGCTGAGGGACGCAACTGCAAAGTTGGTGGCTGCTAAATGCAGCAAGGAAGGTTGGACGTATGTTCCTCACTCGTCCATAGATCTACCTTGTATTATATAAATTAGAAGTCTAGACATCCCTTTGGCAGATGAGTCAAGCCCACAAAATTGATTAATTAATAACTGATTCAGAGAAAACAACAAGGTATCAACTTGTATGCCTACTCAGGTCCTGTGATAGTAGCTGCCAGGAATACAAAGCATTAGAAGAATGCTGCTGCTGCTAAGTCGCTGCAGTCGTGTCCGACTCTGTGCGACCAATAGACGGCAGCCCACCAGGCTGCCCCGTCCCTGGGATTCTCCAGGCAAGAACACCGGAGTGGGTTGCCATTTCCTTCTCCAATGCATGAAAGTGAAAAGTGAAAGTGAAGTCGCTCAGTCATGTCTGACCCTCAGCGACCCCATGGACTGCAGCCTTCCAGGCTCCTCCATCCATGGGATTTTCCAGGCTCTTCCCAAGCTCAGTGGGAAAGTGCATTCCTGGTAGACTTTGGATGTTGGCCAGGGCAGTGGGCAGGAAGGGTAGCAGCCCATGAGCCACTTAGTAACCATCCTTGCTTTAACCTATGGTGTTTGTCATGATAAGATCTGTTTCATAAGGTTTGGGCATTTTTAATTCAAATTAAACCCACAGTCGCAAATGCACATGCATGTCATGCAGTAATAGTAATACATTAGATCATTTGATGACACTCTATATCTGTAGAAGAGCTTTTTTAAGTCATCTCATGAGATTCTAAAGTGATCTTATAATACAGAATGCAGATGTGTTTCTATCCCCCTTTCTGAATGAGGAACTAGATTTCACAGCAGATAACTCATCCGAGGTCATGCTACCAGTAAGTAGAGAATTTAGGAAATACTTTGTAGTCTTTTAAATATTTTGTAATCACTCAAATTTCTGACTCAAATTAGGAGTCATAGAACTGAGAATTCTGACTGTGATTTTCTGTTTCCTAAATTTTGCAGCAACAAGAACTAAACATGAAATGTTTACAATAAATGTGTATACACATGATTAAGTGACAACTAGTGGGAGACAGCTGGCCTTTGAAATGCATGACTATTAGTCTGAGTTGTCCAGGAAAAGAGAATGTATTTATGTATGTGATTGTTTATTATAAAGGCTGAGTCATGTGCTTATGGAGGTTGGCAAGTCCAAAATCTACAGAGCCCGTGTCCCAGTTGGAGTCTGAAGAATGGCAGCTTCTCATAGAACCAGAAAGAACAGATGTCCCCTTTTGAAGGCAGGAGAGAGAATTCTCACTTGTTTGTAGAAATCTCAGAGTTTTGTTCTATGCAGGTCTTCAACTGATTACTTGAGGTTCATCCACATTATGGAGGGCAATCTGCTCTACTCAGTCTGCCAATATAAATGTTGACCCAATCCCCAAACACCCTCACAGAAAAATCCAGAATAATGTTTGACCAAATATCTGAATACCTCATGGCCCAGTCAAGTTGACACATAAAATGAATCATCTCAAGTTCACTCCTTGTCAATTTGTCATCCATATACTTCTTCTTAAGCCATATTTAGTCTCCAGATAAAGAAAATGACAGGTTATCCTTATACCTAACATGATACAACCATCCTGTGTAAAACCAAAATACGCTAAGCTTTCTTCCAGAAGAGGATGAAAAACCCTTGAGCAATATTTACTCTTCTTGTTTATATGTCATAGCTTAAGTACTATGCGGGTAGAATGTTATAGACTGAACTGTGTTGCCTCAAAATTCATATATTGAAGCCCTAAAGTCAGATGTAACCATGTTTGCAAATAAGGGTTTTAAGGAGGTAATTAGGGTGAAACAAGGTCATAAGGGTAGGGCCCTAACTGTATAGAACAGGTGTCCTTACAAGAAGAGGAAGAGACACCAGAGGTCTCTCTCTCTCTCTCACTCTGTGCACACACAGAGGAAAGCCCGTGTAAGGACATAGTGAGAGGGTGTGCATCCACAAACCAGAAAGAGAGGTGTCACTAGAAACCAATCCTGCAGACACCTGGATCTTAGACTTTCAGCCTTTAAAACTATGGGGAAATCAGTGGCTGTTGTTTAAGCCACCAGTATGTGATGTCTTGTCCTGAGCTGACTAATGACCACAGCCTTACCTGAGAACATTTATTGCTATCACAGAAGAGGGACTTTAAAGTGCATCAGCCCAAATGATACAAATGAACAATTCATTCTGTTAAAGTACCAGGCTGGGCATAGACCCAAAATACCCTTCCTGGTATTTCACGGGCTGGATTATAAATTATAAACTGCTGAATCTTTCTATGTTGTTTCAAAGGCAGCATGGCAAAATTGCTAAGAGTAGGAAGATGACTGGGAAGAGAAAAGTCGTCAATCAGTTTCATGGAAAGCTTACCATATGCTGAGACTTTGTGACACAGTGGGGAAAAGATGCAGGCAGTATTCTGGAGAGTGACCTGGGTTCTAGGGTGGGGGCAGAGTATTTTTCCCTCTGAATATTTAGGGTTGTAAAAAATTTGACCAAAAAATGACCCCAAAAATTGATTTTATAAACTTTATTTGGAGGTTGTAGCATAAACCCGACTATTCATATAGGCTTACCTGAAAGTTACTCTTCCATGACTGGGGAGAGTGTACACTTTTTCTCTTATCGTCTTTGGCTGTTGGCTAGGCTGCTGATGCTGTGACCTGGTTATACTGATGTCTTAACATTGTGCTGCCTCTGGATTATAGAAGACTTGATTTACGTCTAAGGAGTTTGCAATCAGCACATGCCAAGATGAAAAACTAAACTTAATCATAGTGTGCGCTGTGTGTGTGTTTAATCACATAACTTTTAGGGTCCTAATTTGTTGCAAGGCCTCTATCTTTTAAATTAAGTATTTATTTTTAATTGAAGGATAATTGCTTTTTAGTAGTCTGTTGGTTTCTGCCAAACATCAACATGAGGCAGCCATAGCTATACTTAGGTCCCCTCCCTCTTAAAACTTCCTCCCACCTGTCTCCCATCCCACCTGTCTAGATGGTTACAGAGCCCTGGTTTGGGTTTCCTGAGTCACACAGCAAATTTCCACCGGCTATTTTACATATGGTGATGTACGTTTCCATGTTGCTCTCTCCATACGTCCCACCCTCTCCCTCCTCCCCTGCCCCGAGTCCCTAGGTTTGTCCTCTATGTCTGTCCCCATTGCTGCTCTGCAAATGACTCCATCTGTATCATCTTTCTAGATTCCATATACATTGTTAGTGTCCAATATTTGTTTTTCTCTTTCTGACTTACTTCACTCTGTCTAATGGGCTCTAGGTTCATCCACCTCATTAGAACTGACTCAAATGCATTCCTTTTTATGAAGATCCCTATGTCTGTAAGGAGTTGGTTTTCAGTCTTTGTGCAAAACGATTTTTTCACGAAGTTGAAGAGAGCTCTTGAAAAGACAATTTCAGTGTTGATATAACACGTTTATGCTGTAAGTTCTAAAGAAAAGCCAAGCAGAGCGTGGTCCCCAGCAGCACACGCTGTTTCAGTCTCTCACTGTACTGCATTCACAGATTTTGGAGATGACCTACGAAGCTGTAAATAAAAGCAGTACAATTTTTCTCTCAAACTATTTCTAAATTCTCTGCTAGGCACAATGATAGATTCACTTAATAGATTGGTACAGACTTTCCTTAGGGGAAACTAAAGGGTTTTATTTATTTACTTTTACCTCTCTGAGTCAAAAGTTGATAATGCAGAAATATTACACAAATACCATGACTACAGCATCTTTTCTTTTTATTGGACAGCAGTTGTGGTTTGAAAAGTAACTGTCTTCGGAAAGTTTTAAAGACTTCACGGCAATGGCTGAAGCTATGTGGACTCTCCAAATTACCTAATGGAATAGGTAAGCTTTATGCCTTTAAAATGGGCCATATGTACATTTTTTGAAGCCTCCAGAGCTTTTTGGTTCATAAGGTTTTGTTTTGAGCATGAAATTGACTGTAGTTCTTACTGTTGTATTTTTTTTAAGTCCCCAATGTAGGAAAAAAATGAAATTTTTAATTTTTTTTATTGTGGTTAAAGTCCCATAATATAAAACATACTATTTTAACCATATTTAACTGAACAGGTCAGTGGCACTAAGTACATTCACATTGATGTAATAAAAAAAAATAGAATTTTTTAACAAGCCCATGATTCAAAGATTATACCAATGTTTTCTTTGTTTCCCACAGAACCTTAAGAAAAATCACTTCTCAGCACAGCTTCTGCTAAGTCACTAACCTCTATCAAATGTATGCTTCTAACAACAACAACAAATTCCCCAAGATGTGATGGTATGCTGCATGATGAATAATGAAAGGAAACAGTAGGGGGTAGGTTAATAGACAGTGGCACTTCTTACAAAACTCAAGAAACTTCAAAAATAGCCTCTTATGAATCAGTCCAATTCAATTTTGAGTCAAGGGCATTCAAGACAATTTTTACCATTTTCTGAAACTATTAAGAGCTGAAAATTTAGTCACAGATGAAAATATTCTTAATCAAATAAGCTAACAATTGATTACAAGGAATGAAACCCTGGTGTGCCTGACCATAGAAACCTATCAAGGAATATTGAGGGCAGAGGAATATTGAGCCTTAGACTTGCTAGCATGGAAGAGAGATTACCTCAAACTGCCTCGTCACCCCACTGCCTCTCCTCCTCACACCCCAGCCCCACTCGCATGCAACTATTGAAATTTCCTCTCCTAACTTGAGATAGCCTTCCTCAGCGATCAATGCAAAAAATAGAGGAAAACAACAGAATGGGAAAGACTAGGGATCTCTTCACAAAAATCAGAGATACCAAAGGAACATTTCATGCAAAGATGGGCTCGATAAAGGACACAAATGGTATGGACCTAACAGAAGCAGAAGATATTAAGAAGAGGTGGCAAGAATACACAGAAGAACTGTACAAAAAAGATCTTCATGACCCAGATAATCACGATGGTGTGATCACTGACCTACAGCCAGACATCCTGGAATGTGAAGTCAAGTGGGCCTTAGAAAGCATTACTACGAACAAAGCTAGTGGAGGTGATGGAATTCCAGTTGAGCTATTTCAAATCCTGAAAGATGATGCTGTGAACGTGCTACACTCAATATGCCAGCAAACTTGGAAAACTCAGCAGTGGCCTCAGGACTGTAAAAGGTCAGTTTTCATTCCAATCCCAAATAAAGGCAATGCCAAAGAATGCTCAAACTACTGCACAATTGCACTCATCTCACACGCTAGTAAAGTAATGCTCAAAATTCTCCAAGCCAGGCTTCAGCAATACGTGAACCGTGAACTTCCAGATGTTCAAGCTGGTTTTAGAAAAGGCAGAGGAACCAGAGATCAAATTGCCAACATCTGCTAAATCATCGAAAAAGCAAGAGAGTTTCAGAAAAACATCTGTTTCTACTTTATTGACTATACCAAAGTCTTTGATTGTGTGGATCACAGTAAACTGTGGAAAATTCTTAAAGAGATGGGAATACCAGACCACCTGACCTGCCTCTTGAGAAACCAGTATGCAGGTTAGGAAGCAACAGTTAGAACTGGACATGGAACAACAGACTGGTTCCAAATAGGAAAAGGAGTACGTCAAGGCTGTATATTGTCACCCTGTTTATTTAACTTCTATGCAGAGTACATCATGAGAAACGCTGGGCTGGAAGAAGCACAAGCTGGAAACATGATTGCCGGGAGAAATATCAATAACCTCAGATATGCAGATGACACCACCCTTATGGCAGAAAGTGAAGAGGAACTAAAAAGCCTCTTGATGCAAGTGAAAGAGGAGAGTGAAAAAGATGGCTTAAAGCTCAATGTTCAGAAAACGAAGATCATAGCATCTGGTCCCATTACTTCATGGGAAATAGATGGGGAAACAGTGGAAGTAGTGTCAGAATTTATTTTTTGGGGCTTAAAAATCACTGCAGACGGTGATTGCAGCCATGAAATTAAAAGACGCTTACTCCTTGAAAGGAAAGTTATGACCACCCTAGACAGCATATTCAAGAGCAGAGACATTACTTTGCCAACAAAAGTCCATCTAGTCAAGGCTATGGTTTTTCTACTAGTCATGTATGGATGTGAGAGTTGGACTGTGAAGAAAGCTGAGCACCAAAGAATTGATGCTTTTGAACTGTGGTATTGGAGAAGACTCTTGAGAGTCCCTTGGACTGCAAGGAGATCCAACCAGTCCATTCTAAAGGAGATCAGTGCTGGGTGTTCTTTGGAAGGAATGATGCTAAAGCTGAAACTCCAGTACTTTGGCCACCTCATGTGAAGAGTTGACTCATTGGAAAAGACCCTGACGCTAGGAGGGATTGAGGGCAGGAGGAGAAGGGGACAACAAAGGATGAGATGGCTGGATGGCATCACCGACTCGATGGACGTGAGTTTGAGTGCACTCCGGGAGTTGGTGATGGACAGGGAGGCCTGGCATGCTGCAATTCATGGGGTCACAAAGAGTCGGACACGACTAAGCGACTGAAATGACTGAACTTGAGAGAGAAAGAAGCTGTTTATTCGTCCCTTTCTACCATCACCCCCAACTGTGACCATTTCAGACTTGTAGACCTAGCCATGCTCCAGGTGTCTGTAGGACCCATAAGTCTCCAAGAACTTGAATTTCATCTGGAGCAGGGAACTGGCCTGATGCAGGGTTGGGGTAGTGAATGTAAAATGGAGACAAAGTACAGGAGGGCCCCTGAGAGAAATTACTTATCAAGCTGGATGAAGGATTCTGGCTTTGTGAGTCAGTCTGAGGTGAGCAACCCAATAAGGGAGGAAGGAAAGGTCCTGTGTGCTGAGTGAGGCTGCTCTGTAACTCCTCCAGCCCTGAGTCACCTGTATGCTTTGGGTGAGAGTTACAACCAACTATAACCAGGGAACCAGGCCACTGTACCATGCATGTCCCCTATGAGCACTGGGGTGAGAAAAGAAAGGTGTTTGCCTACTATCTTAAAGAATAGAACCAAAGAGTCCAAGGCAATTAACACCAAACCTCCACGTGCAGCCCTGGCACCTCTGGAGATGATCCTCTGTCTCAAAGGCAGTGATCTTCAAACAGGATGGAGGTAGTATTAGTCATGCATGCCAAACATCCGCCCTCACAGACTTGAGAAAAGACTCTTTTGGTGACTTTGTTGTAAGCTGGACAGACCTGGGAACATTTGAGTTACCTATGACTTAAAACCACATTTGGTCAAGACTAATTCATGATTACAAAGCAAACCAAAGCTAATGTTAATCATGTAATTTAGACGTTCGCTGCTAGCTTGATGGACCACCTGCTCCCTTTATTTTTTTGTGTTCATTTTGTTTGGATTGCTTCATTTTCAATCAAGAAAGGGCAAAAGTGAGTCTATTTAATTTTTTATTAATTATTTTAATATCTTTGCTCACTCTCAGTTCAGTTCATTTTAGTCACTCAGTCATGTCCAACTCTTTGCGACCCCATGGACTGCAGCATGCCAGGCCTCCCTATCCATTACCAACTCCCGGAGTCTACCCAAACTCATGTCCATTGAGTCAGTGATGCCATCCAACCATCTCATCCTCTACTGTTTTTTTTTTTTAAATTTTTATTTATTATTTTAGGCTGCACTGGATCTTCACTGCTACACAGCTTTTTCTCTACTTCCATAAGTGGGGAAGACTCTATAGTTGTGTTGCATGGGCATCTCATTGAGGTGGCATCTCTTGTTACACAGCTCACACAGGCTTCAGTAATTGCAGCTCCTGGGCTCTAGACCACAGGCTCAGTGGTTGTGGCACATGGGCTTAGCTGCTCCGCAGCATATGGGATCTTCCCAGATCAGAGATTGAATCTGTGTCCCCTCCATTGGCAGGCAGATTCTTTATCAGTGAGCCACCATGGAAGCCCAGGTCTATTTAATTTTTAATTCTACACCTTTTCATAGCAAAAGGGAGTCTTCATTTTAAATTCTGCACTCCTAATCAAATACTGTTCCTATGAATTATAACTTGCCTTGTGGTCTGAACCCACAATAGCATAAAGGTAATAGTTGAATTCTGAGAGTAGAACATCAGGAGAAGGCGTTGAGGGTTGAGGACTCAGCCTTTGGGAATTTTCACTGTTAAGCATTGGAGGGACCCTAGGAGAAGCAAGAGTTCAAAGTCAGTTGCCCCAAGTAAAGATCAACCAGCCCAGATATCCATAGTACCTAGTACAGACATTGAGTCTTATGGTCTTTAGATATAGGACAAAGTTGACTTATACATACGTATAGTGTAGTGTTAGCCACTCAGTCATGTCTGACTCTTTGTGACTCCATGGACTGTAGCCTGCCAAGTTCCTCTATCCATGAACTTCTCCAGGCAAGAACACTGGGGTGGGTAGCCATTCCATTCTCCAGGAGATCTTCCTGACCCAGGGATGGAACCCGAGTCTCCTGCATTAACAGGCAGATTCTTTATCATCTGAGCCACCAGGGAAACCCATACTTACATAAATACATATGAATGAGGAATTTCTCTATATATTTATATGGATAAAAGATCTGTATCTCCAAATAGATAGATGTGTGTATTTCATAGATTATATTTGCATTAACAGCAGGAGATAAGAGAAAAGGAAAACAGAATGTATTTATTCTGACTCCTTCCTATCTAATCATTTTTCTTCCAGTTACTGCCTTGGAATTACTGCTTCAGTCAGATGGACCCTGTTCCATGGCTCAAAGCTTTCTCTGATCTCTCTACCCTTGTCGTACATGTAGGACAGCTTCCCAATGTTACCGATCCCTGGCTGTTTCAGCATCCTATTGGCTCCACTAATTCTACCCACACCTCTATAAACTATTTCTCATGAAACATGTCTCTTTAAACAAAAGTTAATCTTTGAGGATGCCAGATAACCCATAATGAACTCTGGATTGTGACAGGAGCTGAGTTCATGTTGATCTTCCTATTAGGCATCCAAGTGAAGATAGAGATAGGCAAGTAAAAGTGAGTCTGGAAACACCTTAAGGCTGGAAAAGTCTGGGCTGGAGAAAATCACATTTAGTCTTCAGCCTTTAGATGCAGAAGGGAATAGTTATGACCTTTTGCTCTCCAGGAAAGCAAGCATCTCCTCTTGCTAACCTGCCCACAATCTTGAATTACCATCTTGTTGGATTCGCAGTCCCGGACTGCCCTATCCTCACAATGAGAAAGCCTGACATCTAGGGTTAAAATCTGAGCTTATTACTCTCCTTCTTCTAAGTGTCAGGCTCCCCATGCCTCCCATCACTGCTTACGAACAGAAGCCTAAACTTCCCAGGCATCTACTTTTACCAGAATTCTCATCTCTACTGCTTTGTACCTCCCAGTAACAGGAACTAATTCTTCTGTCCCTCTCAAAAATCTCTTCCTTTAAGCAATTGTAGATTCTTAATCACATATGATTTAGTCTATGACATAATGGACTATTCAAAAAAATGTCCTAAGATTTGTCCAAGAACTGCACAAACTAAATTGACTTAAGCTATCTGTTCATAATCATATGGATACAATGCACTGCATCACTGAGCGAACTCCAGGATAAACATTTGGCCATAAAGACAATGAGCCAAATTATACAGATTTTTTTTTTTTTTGCTATTTTGGGTTTGCACTGACATGCATGGCCATAGACAGTTAATTGGATCTATAAATACTCCCAGTTAAGTTTAATTAGTTCTTGGTGGAGAATCTTAGGTTATGTTAACTATGGTGATAATTTGGGATAATTTTTTTTTTTAATTCCACAGAAGTTAGCTTTGCAACATTGACCTATAATATGCTCTGAGATAAAAGGTAAAAAGAAATTGGATAAAGGAGTGAGAAATAAGACTATGAAAGGATTAGTTACTCTGTAAAAAAGCCAATATGATTGTAGAAGTATTAAAATCCCTGTAGGAGATTTACAGAGGAAGTCTGCCCTGGATTAGAATTTGATATCAAATAACTTAACTAAAGTCATACAATTTCTGTGCCATTTGTAGTTGAGTTAATAGCATATGTTCCTAGAGGATTAGAGCCAATGATTAAGGAAATTAGGTTTTGTTTGAATTTAATTTAGTTATATAAAGCTGCTACTATAATTTACAGCTTTGATATTTAATATTTAATAACCCAGATCTTAGAAGAATACTAGATATAGCCATGTCATTATGCCTTGAAATATTATTCCCATAAGTCATTTATATTTGCTGGCTGATAAGGATGTTCATCAAGTAGATGGACTCAACTTGAGGCCACTGATAAGGCCAATGCAGTTTTACAGTTTGCTCAGTCCTTGTACTTTTCCACTCCATTTCCCACACCTGTAACTTACTGAATCATAATTTATCTGGCCAGTCAATTGTCATAATAAAGAAACATAACAGCCTTTCCTTCAGAAGCCAGCTGTGGGAATGAGTCAGCTCTGCCTTTCTCTTACATTTTATGTATCTGTGACTCTTAGTCATTAAAAACCACAGGGATGTCTTTGGAAATACTGGACCCTAAGTATTTTTCTTTCACTGCTTTGCTGCATTTCCCCCCATCCATCTCCTTGACTTTTTCTTCCTTTTTTCCTTCATTTTTTCTGAAGCTTTGTACTAATGATTCCAATGTCTTTGCTGAATATACCTATAGCTCTTTATCAGAATTTAACTTTTCTTTCTTCTCCAGTTTACAAAAATGAGTCCTAAATTTCTAATCCCAGGCTAGTTTTTATTTCCTAACATTCCCATTGTTTTCTCCCTGTGTGTTAGTCGCTCAGTCATGTCTGACTCTTTGTGACCCCATGGACTGTAGCCCACCAGGCTCCTCTGTCCATGGACTTCTCCAGGCAAGAATACTGGAGTAGATTGCCATTTCCTTCTCCATATTTTCTCCCTAGATAAGAATATTTGTATTAAATGAACTATCTTTTTCCTTTTGTCCTTGTGTAACCTCTTATCTCTTGTATTCACATGCTTTCAAAGTCCTTACAACTACTGAGACCCCTGCCCATCACTACACTGGTTAGTTTTGTTCTTCTCCCTTGCTTTTACTTTCTGGTTTGTGTTTCCTTCAAAGACAGGTCAGATCAGCCTTTCTGAAAATTCACAAGGTACAGTCTCTAGATTCAAAGATTTTATAGGTCTAAACAGAGGACTTATGCAAGAATATCTACTTTAAGTGAAAGTGAAAGTCGCTCAGTCGTTTCCAAGTCTTTATGACCTCATGGACTATACATTCCATGGAATTCTCCAGGCCAGAATACTGGAATAGGTAGCCTTTCCCTTCTCCAGGGGATCTTCTGAACCTAGGAATCAAACCCAGGTCTAACACATTATAGGAGGATTCTTTACCAGCTGACACACACACACACACACCCTTTAGGTAGGAAGCAAAGTGTAGAAATTAATAAAAATGAAATATTTGAAGTAGGCTAATGCATAAGCATGCAAGCTGAAACAACAGGAGTTTGTTGGAAAGGAATGAAAAATGCATTAATATATTCTAAGAAACAAGTTTCTTTTGTGTTTTCCTGCCAGACCTCTTAAAATTCCAACATCAGATCAGATCAGATCAGTCGGTCAATCGTGTCCGACTCTTTGAAACCCAAGAAATTGCAGCACGCCAGGCCTCCCTATCCATCACCAACTCCCGGAGTTCACTGAGACTCATGTCCATCCAGTCAGTGATGCCATCCAGCCATCTCATCCTCTGTCGTCCCCTTCTCCTCTTGCCCCCAATCACTCCCAGCATCAGAGTCTTTTCCAATGAGTCAACTCTTCACATGAGGTGGCCAAAGTACTGGAGTTTCAGCTTTAGCATCATTCCTTCCAAAGAAATCCCAGAGCTGATCTCCTTCAGAATGGACTGGTTGGATCTCCTTGCAGTCCAAGGGACTCTCAAGAGTCTTCTCCAACACCACAGTTCAAAAGCATCAATTCTTCGGCGCTTAGCCTTCTTCACAGTCCAACACTCACATCCATACATGACCACAGGAAAAACCATAGCCTTGACTAGACGGACCTTTGTTGGCAAAGTAATGTCTCTGCTTTTGAACATGCTATCTAGGTTGGTCATAACTTTCCTTCCAAGGAGTAAGCGTCTTTTAATTTCATGGCTGCAGTC
Organism: Bison bison bison; assembly: GCF_000754665.1. Lineage (NCBI taxonomy): Eukaryota > Metazoa > Chordata > Mammalia > Artiodactyla > Bovidae > Bison > Bison bison. Next base: position 4,724,474 of record NW_011494952.1, on the reverse strand, counting down.
ACCATTTGTAGTGATTTTGGAGCCCAGAAAAATAAAGTCTGATACTGTTTCCACTGTTTCCCCATCTATTTCCCATGAAGTATTGGGACCGGATGCCATGATCTTCATTTTCTGAATGTTGAGCTTTAAGCCAACTTTTTCACTCTCCACTTTCACTTTCATCAAGAGGCTTTTCAGTTCCTCTTCACTTTCTGCCATAAGGGTGGTGTCATCTGCATATCTGAGGTTATTGATATTTCTCCCGGCAATCTTGATTCCAGCTTGTGTTTCTTCCAGTCCAACGTTTCTCATGATGTACTCTGCATATAAGTTAAATAAACAGGGTGACAATATACAGCCTTGATGAACTCCTTTTCCTATTTGGAACCAGTCTGTTTTTCCATGTCCAGTTCTAACTGTTGCTTCCTGACCTGCATACAGATTTCTCAAGAGGCAGATCAGGTGGTCTGGTATTCCCATCTCTTGAAGAATTTTCCACAGTTTATTGTGATCCACACAGTCAAAGGCTTTGGCATAGTCAGTAAAGCAGAAATAGATGTTT
>NW_011494952.1:4723035-4723833 GCF_000754665.1 Bison bison bison | reverse complement strand
GAAGTTCACAGTTCACATACTGCTGAAGCCTGGCTTGGAGAATTTTGAGCATTACTTTACTAGCGTGTGAGATGAGTGCAATTGTGCGGTAGTTTGAGCATTCTTTGACATTGCCTTTCTTTGGGATTGGAATGAAAATTGACCTTTTACAGTCCTGTGGCCACTGCTGAGTTTTCCAAACTTGCTGGTGTATTGAGTGCAGCACTTTCACAGTATCATCTTTGAGGAGTTGAAAGAGCTCCAGTGGAATTCCTTCACCTCCACTAGCTTTGTTCATAGTGATGCTTTCTAAGGCCCACTTGACTTCACATTCCAGGATGTCTGGCTCTAGGTCAGTGATCACACCATCGTGATCATCTGGGTCGTGAAGATCTTTTTTGTACAGTTCTTCTGTGTATTCTTGCCATTTCTTCTTAATATCTTCTGGTTCTGTTAGGTCCATACCACTTCTGTCCTTTATCGAGCCCATCTTTGCATGAAATGTTCCTTTGGTATCTCTGATTTTCGTGAAGAGATCCCTAGTCTTTCCCATTCTGTTGTTTTCCTCTATTTCTTTGCATTGATTGCTGAAGAAGGCTTTCTTATCTCTTCTTGCTATTCTTTGGAACTCTGCATTCAGATGTTTATATCTTTCCTTTTCTCCTTTGCTTTTCACTTCTCTTCTTTTCACAGCTATTTGTAAGGCCTCCCCAGACAGCCATTTTGCTTTTTTGCATTTCTTTTCCATGGGGATGGTCTTGATCCCTGTCTCCTGTACAATGTCACGAACCTCATTCCATAGTTCATCAGGCACTCTAT